>NC_134354.1:135163200-135408200 GCF_048569485.1 Anomaloglossus baeobatrachus
TTTATAATCTGCCTCCTATATACATCTCCGAACTAATGCAGTCATATTGTGCAGGCCTCGTCTAAATGGACCCCTAATGTCTCCTTCTCCATTACCCTGTAAATTGTAAGTCCACAAGGGCAGGGTCTTCCCCCCTCTGTTACAGTCTTTTGTTCGTAAGAAAATTGTAATTTGTATGTAAACCCTTTTCATATGTACAGAACCAAGGAATCAATGGAGCTTTAAAATTCAGGGAGAATATACACTCATGATGCACTTTTTCATGCATAAAAAAGAGAATTTTGTTTACTTACTGTAAATTCTTTTTCTTATAGTTCCGTCATGGGAGACCCAAACCATGGGTGTATGCTACTGCCCCCGGAGGACACACAAAGTTACTACACTCAAAAACGTGTAGCTCCTCCCTCCTAGCATATACACCCCCTGCTAGCCAGATCTAGCCAGTTTAGTGCAAAAGCTGAAGGAGGACATCCACCCACAAGAAGAGACAGAGTAAAATCCGGAGGAACCGGAACCTCAGTCTACAACAATAACAGCCGGTGAAGACACACGGAACAAGAAACCTGCCAATAGGCAATAGGGAGGGTGCTGGGTCTCCCATGACGGAACTATAAGAAAAAGAATTTACGGTAAGTAAACAAAATTCTCTTTTTCTTTATCGTTCCTTATGGGAGACCCAAACCATGGGACGTTCAAAAGCAGTCCATGGGTGGGAATAAACAGACAATTGAGAAGCAGGCAAACCTAACTTCACAAATGGGCGACAGACGCTGGAAAAATGCGTCTGCCGAGTCCACGTCTGCCAGAGCATGAGCATGCCTTGGGTAGTGCTTCGAAAAAGTATGCAGACTAATTCGAGCTGCAGACTGACAGACCTACTGAGCCGTAACCTGGTGCCTGAAGCCCAAGAAAAAAAGGCGCCGACAGGTCTGACCAAATGTGCTCTGATCCCCGGTGGGGAAGGCACTTGAGTACACTTGTAAGTCTCAGAAATGGCTGACCTAAGCCAACGATCAGGGTCGGCTTAGATGCCGAGAGACCGCTACGCTGACGAACAGTCAGCGCCAGAGAGGTGCACCGTCTAATAACGGCGGTGCGAGACACGTAGATCCGGAGCGCCCGCACCAGATCTAGGATATGCAACGCTTCCTCAAGCGATGAACAGGAGCCGGACAAAAGGAAGGCAGGAAAATTGCCCCGGATAAGGTGGAAGCAGTAACCGCCTTAGGGAAAAAGTCCGGAGTCGGATGAAGACCACCTTGTCTTGATGCAAAAGACCAAAAAAAGGGGGTGACTCCGAGGGAGCGCAGCCAGAACTCTCTGGCGGGAAATTATAGCCACTAGAAAGACTACTTTCTGTGAAAGACACAACAAAGAAACCTCCCGAAGACGGCGCAAAGGGGGGTTTCCGGGAACCGTGAGGACCGGATTAAGGTCCGAGGTCTCCATAGGCCGCCGGAAGGCGGAATGATGTGAGATGCGCCCTTAAAGGAGCGCACCGGAGCCAGCCGGACGATACGCCGCTGGCACATACTGACAGAGCCGAGACCTGTCCCTTAATGAGGGATAGTCCTAGCTGTAGACCGGACTGTGGAAGGGACAGGAGGGTCGGCAAGGCCAAAAAAGGTCAAAGGACACTTTGGAGCTCGAGTCAAAGTGGAGATGACTTCAGGAAGGATATCAGAAGTCGCTAAGACCCAGGACTCAAGAGCTACGCCGTCAATCTGAGAATCCAGAATTCTGACGGGGAAAAAACGGACCTCTTGAGAAAAGGTCTGAACGGTCCGGAAGATGCGAAGGCAACCCAACGGACAGAAGGAGCAGGTCAGAGTACGAAGCCTGCTTAGGTCAGTCTGGAAGAATGACCCGACGGCCCCCTTTACCGATCTTGCACAGGACGCTGGACAAGAGGTAGAGGGTGAAATTCGTAAAGAGACAAAGCTGGGATCAAACATGAACCAGTGTGTCTACCGCAAAACCTGAGGATTGTGGACCACGGTAGGACAGCTGAAATAGCCTGCCTCGTAGTTTTCACATCTAGGATGTGGACTGCGGATACGGTGGACTAGGAGTCCCTTGTCCACTGAAGGATGTTGAGCCGCCATGATTGCCAGGCGGCTGAGTGTCCCGCCCTGGAAGCTGGTGTAGGAAAACGCTATCACGTTGACCGACTGGACTCGAATGTGCCTAGCCGCCCACAGATGGTGAAGGCTTAGAGAGCAAGAAATACAGCCCTGAATTCCAGCACATTGATCCAGAGGGCTGATTCGGACAGAGTCCAAGCGCCCTGCGCTCCACGATGGAGATATACCGCTCCCAAGGCGGATAGGCTATCCTGGTGAGGATTACCCGGAACGGGCCAGAAAAGGAGCGCCCCTGAGACAGAGTGGCCGAAGCCACCACTGAAACGAGCCCCTGGTCTGTGGCGAAGCCACCACCCCGTGGGAGGAGTGAGTTCGCTTGTACAGCGGAAAACATCCAGTCTCAGAGGACGCAGGAAAAACTGGGCAAGGAACCGCTTCCATTGACGCCCCGAGAACCTCTGGTTCGAAGTCAGAGTGGACTTGAGAAGCCACCCGATAGGTCAGAGTGGCGAGAGTGAGCGAAGCACTCTGCTAAGAGTCAGCACTGGATGAAACCCCGACAAGAAAGCCGTCCAGGGCTAAAAATGACTGCCAACCCCTAGGGGGGCAGGACCCTGATCACAGCTGCCCCAATGAGAATACTCGAGGGGCCTTGGCTAACCCCAAGGGAAGAGCCACGATTGGACCACTCCGATTGTCAAAACGTAGTCAACGCTGGTGTGAAACTGCGATTGACTCCTGCCGATAGGCATCTCTGATGCCGATGGTTGCTAGGGAATCGCCTTGGGGTCTTGATTGATCCGGTGAAAAAAACACACGGAACAAAACCAAGACTCAATGTGAAAACGCCACACCTGGCTATGCTTGAAAAGCTAAAGATCCAGATCGGAAGGCACCTCCCTCTTCGGGGACTAGGAATAGATTTAAGCAAAATCTCAGAACCGTTCCCAGACGGGAACCGGTACAATTACTCCATCGGCCTGCCAGAAATGCCACGGCCTGTGAGAAGGCGGCGGTCTTGGAGCAGGGAGGAGATGACAGAGAAAATCTGTTTGGCGGGTGGACAGAAGTCCATCCTGTAGCCAAGGGAGATATAATCTCGCCCCCACTGAACGGAGACGTGTTAGAACCCTACGTCGCCACGTGGAGAGAGCCTGCCACCGACCGAGGAGGTTGTTGGCGTGGCTAAATAGCTCGGAGGAAGCTGACTCAGTGACAGCATCTCCTGCGGCCTTCTGAAGACGCAGCTTCGAGCTATTTGGTTCTATGAACCTAGGCTGAGCTAGAGGACGACCAGATGGAGGAACGGAAACCACCGAAACCTCAACTGATTCCTGTCCTGGACAGGTTCCCTGATTTAGGTTTGTGGCAAGGAAGAATACTCCCCGCCAAGAGCTTCCTTAATTTCACTCAGTTGGTTCCGGGGAAACTGGTCCCACCAAGGGGGAGCCCAGCAGGGAACCTCCATAGAGGCATCTGCCTTCGAAATCCGAAGCCACAGGAGCTTGCGGATAGCGAGGAAGGTAGCCCAGATCACCGCCGTGCGGCGTCCAGCATGGCAGATCTGGTATAGGATGAAAGAACTGAGTCTGGAAGTTCAGGCAACCGTTTTGGCATAGAGTCCCTGTGAGAGAATGCATCTCCTCCAGAGAAGCAGAGAAGGTACAAAAAAAACGCACTGCTGTAAGCTGAGGAGAACGAAGCTCCTGCCGTCCCCATACCGAACTTGGCCCAAAGGACAACCGGGCGGACCGCAGAACCGTAAGTGAGGAGCCATCAGCCACTGACATAACGGCCCGGGCTGAGCCACCTAAGGTGAATGAGCCAGCTACTTGACCACCATTGGTGGACAGGGGAAATCCAGTCCTCAGAATCACGCTTCCTGGGAAGCGACTGTCAGAGCGGACCCTGGGCTTGGTCACAGGGGCCTGAAAACTGGAGAGGTTAAGGAACACACGTTGTGTTCACCTAGATAAGGTAACACCGGCGGATTGAGGTCCAGTACAAAATTAATGTACCGTAGGATCCATATAGAGGTGCCGTCAGCCACTGATACAACTATCCGGGCTGAAGTCCAGATACCGGAGTGGCTACCCTTGGCGAATGCGTACACTCCTAGACCACCTCAGATGGGAGGGGGAGACAGGCAGCAGAACTCCGCTGTGGGGTCTGCAGGATAGGCTGTGGGCTTGGACGCGGCGGGCTGAAAACTGGAGTGGTTAAAGAACACACTCCTCGTCATGTTAAAGGCATACTGATGCATTTCTGCCAGCGGGGAACACTTCCCTGATCAGGCGGATGGAGGTCCAGTACAAGAAAAATGGACGAAATCCAATCATTCGCATCTGCGTCACCTACGGACGGATCAATGTACATCAAGTAGCGTCCGAGCCCGTGGTAGAGACATCCTCCTCGTCCAGCGAGTCAGCTCGTAATCGGAGCTGCGGGACGGGGAGAACAGGGGACCCTGCGTCTCCCTGTCAGGGGGACGGGGTCCCAGAAGGAGAGTCCCTTGTGAGCTTTGCTGAGCGAAGCAGAAAAACGCCCTGAGAAGGGGGCTGCATGCTCAGCAGATGCCGGGACAGCCGACCCCTGGAATAGGATTCCTACGGGGGTCAGCCACCGAAATCATGAATGAGCTCCCATGTTATGAGCTCGGTAAGGCCGTACGAGACTACCTGCAGTGGATAATAAAAAAACAGCCTGCAGTCTCGCTCTGTGACATGCTGCAGAGGTGGGGGGACTCTGTCTAGAATGGCTAGAATACCCAAGACAGAGGTTCAGCCTGGGGAGAATCCCGGCTGAGGCATCTTGCCACTATCCACCACATAAGAACCGTTACAGTGTGTCGGTTCAGGCATAGTGTACAGCCTTGGAGCTTTGCTCCTAGTGTGAGACATGCTGCTGAGGAGGAGATTCTATGATAAAGAATTAACTCCTTCAGAATGCCCTGAGAGTGAATAAAAGTGCACAACCAGAGGTTGTGACTTATCAGGCCACTATATGAGTGCCCTCCGGATTCCAGGCCTGGACCCCCAGCCAGATATTCACTCCCTCTGCACTGCAGAGCAGCCAGCGCCGACCAGAGTCTGAGACGCTGAGAAAATGGCGCCAGAGTGAGGGGGGGGCGGGGGTTAACCCAGGAGCGGGAATCGGAGGGCGAAGGAGATATACAGGGGAGGGAATCATCTCCTCAAAAAGGAGCGTCCTCCCCTGTGCAGAGCGGCCGGCGGGCGGCTCTGCAGTGTCCCCCTGCATGACTGACATGCAGGGGAACGAAAACGAAACTAGGCCGCGGCTGAAGCCGGGGCCTAGAGTTATACATGCGGCCGAGAATCAGGCATCATCGGCGCGGTTCCCAGTAAGAAACCGTGGAACCGGCCGGAAACACAGTAAAAGCAGCATTATCAAGCATCACTGTCCCCCACAATAAAAAGTGCCCCACATTGCAGAAGGACCCTCTGAATAACGTCTCTATACTTAGCTTTGAGACGCAGGGCCCAGTCCCTGGTGGGGTGGGGGTCCAGTGCTCCTTCCAGCAGGGTCCTGCACAAGGGCTGCGGATGGAGGCCGGTCTCCTGCAAGGCAGTGAGAACCGTGTTGGCTCCAACTTCAAGCCAGAGCCACTAAGGGATGGTGAAGGAGCGCGGCATGAAGGGCTCCTGCCCTGAAGTCAACCTTAACAGCACCGCCGCCAGGGGGGTGAGAAGGGACATGCCGGGAGTCCAGTGGACCCGCTTTTCTTCCAAATCTTTAGAAAAAATGAAAAATCAAAAGAGAATGCATGTGTGTGTGTGATCCTCCTGACACAAAGCAAGAAACTGGCTAGATCTGGCTAGCAGGGGGTGTATATGCTAGGAGGGAGGAGCTACACGTTTTTGAGTGTAGTAACTTTGTGTGTCCTCCGGGGGCAGTAGCATACACCCATGGTTTGGGTCTCCCATAAGGAACGATAAAGAAATTAGTAGTTCACATATAATAAAAGGAGGAGATGATATCTTCCAGGGCTGGTATCCAGAGATTTTGTCCCTATCTTATGTCTCCTTCAGACAGAGAAGCATAAACCAAGTGATAGATTCTCATTAATTCACATTTTTATGGACAGTTTTACACCACAGTCTACATGACTTATTGGTAACGCTATGTTCATACTAGAAAAATGATTTTTCTTAAAAAATTTCTTGAGTGAAGGATTAGCGCACCTGCGTTAAAAAAACGCACCAATAACGCAGGTGCGTTTTCGTAGCGTTTTTTTTCCAGGTTGATCCCTGCGTTTTTTTAATGCCTTTACAGCAATAAAGCACTTTGAAAATGAAAAAAAAAAATAATAGATAGATAATACAAAGCTAGATATATGATAGATAGATAGAGGGATAGATAGATAATGGATATTTAGGGGAATAGATAGATAGATAGATAATAGAGGGATAGATAGATAGATGATGGATAGATAATAGATATTTAGGGGTATAGATAGATAATACAGAAAGATAGATATAGATAGATAATAGATAGATATTTAGGGGTATAGATAGATAGATAGGTAATAGAGGGATAGATATTCCAGCTTTATTTATGATGTCTCCCCCCACACACACTGCAGTTCTCGCGGCCGGTAGTGTGTTCACATCAGCAGCCGTGAGAAATGTCCTGGAGTCACCTCTGCACTAGCTCAGGGAGCCGCATTCAGCACTCGCTCCCTGACCGAGGCTGAGTGGAGAACTGTCACATGCGGCTGGAGCAGAGCTGGAAGCGCTGTGGGACATCGCTGTGGATTACGTCGGAGCTGTGTGTTTCAGGGGGTTTAATACAGTGGAGAAAGAGGGGACTTTTTGTCTTTTATTCAAAATAAAGGATTTTTCAGTGTTTGTGAGTGTTTCTTTACTTTCACTAACAGATTAGTGACGGCGTGTCATAGACACTGGCATAGACACTGCCATTACTAATCTTGGACTTAGCGGCAGCTATTGGTTGCCGTTAACTCCATATTACCCTGATTGCCACCGCATCACGGCAACAGGAAGAGCCGGTAACACGCTGGGACTGCCGCATAATGCATGCGACAGTCCCGGGGTAGCGGCGGGCTGATATTCTGGGCTGCGGGGGGGGGGTTGCATTAACCCTGGCACTCGCCCTCCCCAGCCTGAGAATACCGGGCCACCGCTGTGTGTTTACCTCAGCTGGACGGTAAAAATACAGCGGAGCACACGCTTTTTTTTTTTCTCTTCTTCTTCCTCTTCCTGTCCTAGTGACATCACTTCCCTGCAAAACGCAGGGCAGGGATGTACACTATGTCCCGAAAACGTGAAATAACGCGGGAATAACGCAGGAATAACGCAGGAATAACGCAGGAATAACGCACATCACTTGCTACCTGCGTTATTCCTGCGCTATTTCATGATTACATTATAGTCAATGGAGTGAAATAGCGCAGGTAGCTGCAGAAAAGAAGTGACATGCTCATTCTTTTTCTTAAGAAAATCTACTGAAAGAATTTTCTTAAGAAGAAAACGCAGTGTGCGCACAGCTAATTTTTTTTGCCATAGGTTTTGCTGGGAAATGTCTGCAGAAAGGTTACAAGAATTTCTCAAGAAATTTCTGCAGCAAAAACGGACCAAAAACGCAGGTAAAAAACGCAGTGTGTGAACATAGCCTAAGACTCATTCAACTTCTGCATATTACTATATATCTACTCATACCGTGACTGATGTATGGAGTGGAAACGAAATACCACTCTGCCTGTTGTCTCCGTCCTAAAACCAAAGCGACTGAGACGTTCTCCCTGCACAAACACAATACATAATTTCGTTATTGCCCATATCTGTAATATGCAGTTTGTGTACAGAATATATGAAGGATTTTGGTGGATGGTGGATTTTATGAGTAAGGTGTGACCGTGAGGTCTGGTTGATCTTACGAAAACCTTTAGGCTGGATAAAAGAAGATTGGGTTCTTCTTCTCTTATCAAGATGATAATTTCTTCACAAGTGAGAAACTTTACTATGGTATTTGTAGGAAAAAGGCGTCATATACAACAAAGCATTTACCTGGAAGGTACCAGGTATCCTGGCATAAGTCAGGTCCTCCAGTTCAGGAGAGCCACCTATGAAGAACCTCCTGAGCTCAGATACTGTTCCCTGTTCCACAGGTCGCCATGTCTGTGCCGTGACGTTGTGCATGCCTGCGCACAGAGTAGGATAAATGTTAGCACGATTCTCCAATAGATATTACTTGGTAAAAGTAAGTAACGTATGGGTTACCACTGACTACTGTATCACCTCTGGGAACACACAGTTAATATGTGATTTACAGCAGTCATTATGAGGTCTTCATCTATAGCGCTATGACAAGTGAGCTCCTGCTCTCAGGGCCGTTAAACCTTTGATTTCTTTGGTCAAAACTGAGCAAGACGTGATCAAAGCAAGTTATCCCTGGAGGTTCGCTATCACTGGGGACTGGAGAAGTCGTTTACAGTCAATCCCTGGAACCTAAAAAGGTATGAACACTAATGCGGGCGTCACACGAGACGATCTATCGTGCGATGCATCGTCGGGGTCACGGTTTTCGTGACGCACATCCGGCATCGTTCACGACGTCGTCTCGTGTGACACCTCCGAGTGATGCAGAATCGGTCACAAATCGTGAGTCATGTACACGTCGCTTATTTTTCAAAAATTGTTTATTTTTCATGGCACCGGTTGTTCATCGTACCCGGGGTAGCACATATCGCTCCGTGTGACACCCCGGGAACGATGACCACAGCTTACCTGCGTCCCGCGGCTCCCGCCGGCAATGCGGAAGGAAGGACGTGGGCGGGATGTTTACATCCCGCTCACCTCCGCCCCCTGCTTCAATTGGCCGGCGGCTGTGTGACGTCGCTGTGCCGCCGAACGTCCCTCCCCCTTCAGGAGGATGGATGTTCGCCGCCCACAGCGAGGTCGCTCTGCAGGTAAGTGCGTGTGACGGCGGTTTAACGACTTTGTGTGACACGGGCAGCGATTTTCCCGTGACGCACAAACGACAGGGGCGGGTACAATCGCTCGTGCGATCGCACGATACATCGTACCGTGTGATGCCCGCATAAGACTGCCGTTCACGTTCCCCTAACAATAGGCTGCATGAAACAGAGTCAGAAAATAATCGGAACTATACAAATACATTACAAAAAAGTTATAATGAAAAAAAAACAACAAAAAACATTAAAAGTAAAAAATATGCAATTTTTAGGCAGAAATATAAATTATCTTACACATACATTGACTAATAAAAAAATACAACTAAGCTGATAAGGTATCCACACAAGTATAATAGTATGCAGAACAGTAAAACACTACTTGATTAACAGCTCCCTGTTTACACTGCAGATTGCCAGAAAGCTGCCAATCCGGGTTAGGGGCGGGGTTACGCAGGTAAGCCTGACTGCACTGCACGTAACACCTACTGTATTTGTATAGTCATACTCTCACACTGATAAAACACTAATGTAATTAAAACTACAGCACACAGACTAATAAGTGACACATTAATGGAATCAGGCTCTCTGCCCTACATTATGCTGCCCTCAGTTTTAATAGCAAAAACGTGGTGACTGATTCGCTTTAAAAGAGAACCAGAGCAATACTACAGAGTCTACGGACTAGGCTTTTCACTTATCCTCAACCGAGAAAACAAGCACGTTAGTCACATTGAAACAGATCATGTGATGCAATCAATTTCCAGGAATAATGAAGTGCACTGTTTGGTAATTTGGAGGCTGATTAGTGCATGCATCTCTACTCTCTAGCAAAACTCTATTATAAGGTTATTCCTGTCTTCATACATGGATATTGTCTGAGGGTAAAAACCAAGCACTTTTGCAATTTAATGCCTATTACAATTTGCTGTTTTCTATGAGATATTAACACTTTTTTTTGTTTTGCTTACAGTTCGTTGCCTAGGAGAATGATTAACGGAGCAGAAGCTGGCCGGCCATATTGAAACAGTGCTTACAAGCTCAATAGAAAAAAAGCTTGCAAGCACGGCATGTGTTCTGCTGTCTTTATAGCAGCAGTGGTCGTTCTCCAAGGCAATGCGCTGTAAACAGAAGTAAAGTGTTGATATCTCAAGATCAGCTGAAGTTTTTAATTAACAGTAAATTGCAAAACTACTTTTATTTACACCCACTATCTGACAACCATTTAATAAGATGGTAACAACCCTTCAAGGAATTACAATGATGCTGCAGTTAAAAAAGGTGTAGTTTTTTTTTTACATTTTTTAAATATTCTGTGCAGAGTCTGAGCACAGAACAAAGTGAAAGTAGTTTGGTTTTTTTTTTTATTGAAAACAAACTTTTATTGGTTTCAAATCAACATGTACAAAGAAAGTGCACTTCTTGTCATGTAAACAATCACTTACAATTGTTCAACGGTTGTGTACCAGTTAAACTCTCCTTAGAAACCTAACACCATTTAAAGGGAACCAATGACAAGGATTTTCATATATAAGCTAAAGCCAGTGCTATACTGGCACTATCAGGCGCATTCTATACATACTTGTAGTGGGCAGCTCGGAGGTTTACTTTTTTGGATTTCAAAACCTAAAGTTTATAAAATTAGCTGCTTGTTGAGTGACAGTTGCACTGGAGAAGATAATATATTCATAGTTATCCCCTCCCCCTGTTAGAATTAGCATACGCATTATACAAATGACTCACTTTGTTGCAGGACCTGTGTGAGGTCATACCCATGTGACCTGGTATCCAGCTTTGGTGGCTGAGGCCCCGCCCCTTCTGGTCACATGGGTATGACCTCACACAGGTAAAACAACGTTTGTATAATACTTATGCTAATTCTAACAGGGGGAGGGGATAACTATGAATGTATGATCTGCTCCAGTGCAACTGTCACTCAACAACCAGCTAATTTTATAAACTTTACTTTCTTGGATTTCAATACCTAAACATCCGAGCTGCCCACTACAGGTATGTAGAGAATCAGCCTGATAGTGCCAGTATAATAACACTGGCTTTAGCTTATATATGAAAATCCTGGTGATTGGTTCCCTTTAAAGATAATGGAAGAGAAGCATAATCAAAAGAAGAAGAGGGGGGGAGAAAAGGAGACGGGGAAAAAGAGAGAGAAGGACGTACCAAATGATTAGATCAGATCACACATGGCGATTTAGGGATTCATCCCTGTGAAAGTAGCTTTTTTTATGTAGGTTCCTCACCTGCGGTTTGTGGGAGCACAACTGATCCATATCCTTCAACACGATATCTCTGCCAAAAGTCCAGAGAAAGAACCTCAAAATATAAAACTGGCCATTGTGGGACATCTGAAAAGAACAATGAAAAGATGTACATTTCCCGACAATGTCTAAGAACGAAGAGTCACTTTTTAACCATCAACCTACCCTCCGACTCCACTTCTTCTGACAGAAACATCTCAAAACTGAATGGATGGCAGAAATACGCAACGTTTTCCTGGAGGACGATAGATTAAGTGATCAAGTTGCTAGAATGATGTAAGAATGATGTCTTGCATGCAACTTACTGAGAACACTAGAAATTGCTGATATACAGTGCTGGGTATGGTAGACAGACAAATCCAAACTTTGAATTTTCAAAAAGCAATTGCTGTGGAAGTAACCTTTGATGCTTAATGAATAGGACTACAAATGTGTACCCGGTGTGGACTAATTCCCCGCAGACGCATGGACTCTCTCCCTCATTGGACTGATTCATGTAGACTCCGCTTTGCTGCCTCATGCCTTTCGGCAGTGAAATGATACCTATGACCTCGGACGTTGCAAGTCCGTGCATGTACAGCAATTCCCCCTACGTGAGCAAAGGCACCGGTAGTGTACAACCCATGCACAATACATCACCAACAATTCCTAAGGGCTAAACTTGCAAAAAAAAAAAAGTGTGTTCCTGGCCAGGCGTAAAACAGCAGTGAGATAGAAGACCTGTAAAGATATTAGTCAAGCCCATGGGACTGGCACAATTAAACTCAGAGAATTGGTGGACTTTTCAGGTTGGTGACTGCCCTTTGTGCACTTGCGGCCTCATTTCTTTGGCTCGCTAACTGAATATTTTGGTACTCTGCTTAAAATCTCTGTCTCGTAGTCTTCATTGGGGGACCACAGCAGAAAAAAATCCAGCTCCATGGAATAAAGGAAAAACTTTTATTAGTAATGTAGATAAAATCCGTGATCCAAATGTTTTATAAAAAGAAGGGAATTTTGTTACTTACCGTAAATTCCTTTTCTTCTAGCTCCTATTGGGAGACCCAGACGATTGGGTGTATAGCTACTGCCTCCGGAGGCCACACAAAGCATTACACTAAAAAGTGTAAGGCCCCTCCCCTTCTGGCTATACACCCCCAGTGGGATCACTGGCTCACCAGTTTTAGTGCAAAAGCAAGAAGGAGGAAAGCCAATAACTGGTTTAAACAAATTCACTCCGAGTAACATCGGAGAACTGAAAAACCGTTCAACATGAACAACATGTGTACCCGAAAAAACCCAAAAATCCCGAAGGACAACAGGGCGGGTGCTGGGTCTCCCAATAGGAGCTAGAAGAAAAGGAATTTACGGTAAGTAACAAAATTCCCTTCTTCTTCGGCGCTCCATTGGGAGACCCAGACGATTGGGACGTCCAAAAGCTGTCCCTGGGTGGGTAAAGAATACCTCATGTTAGAGCTGCGAAGACAGCCCTCCCCTACGGGGAGGCAACTGCCACCTGCAGGACTCTTCTACCTAGGCTGGCGTCCGCCGAAGCATAGGTATGCACCTGATAATGTTTGGTGTGCAGACTCGACCAGGTAGCTGCCTGGCACACCTGTTGAGCCGTAGCCTGGTGTCGCAATGCCCAGGACGCACCCACGGCTCTGGTAGAATAGGCCTTCAGCCCTGATGGAACCGGAAGCCCAGCAGAACGGTAGGCTTCAAGAATTGGTTCTTTGATCCATCGAGCCAGGGTGGCCTTAAAAGCCTGCGACTCTTTGCGCTTACCAGCGACAAGGACAAAGAGTGCATCCGAACGGCGCAAGGGCGCCGTGCGGGAAATGTAGATTCTGAGTGCTCTCACCAGATCTAACAAATGTAAATCATTCTCATACCGATGAACTGCATGAGGACAAAACGAAGGCAAAGAGATATCCTGATTAAGATGAAAAGAGGATACCACCTTCGGGAGAAACTCCTGAATGGGACGCAGCACTACCTTGTCCTGGTGGAAGACCAGGAAAGGAGCCTTGGATGACAGCGCTGCTAGCTCAGACACTCTCCGAAGAGATGTGATCGCTACCAGAAAAGCCACTTTCTGTGATAGTCTAGAAAGTGAAACCTCCCTCAGAGGCTCGAAGGGCGGCTTCTGGAGGGCAACTAGTACCCTGTTCAGATCCCATGGATCTAACGGCCGCTTGTACGGGGGTACGATATGGCAAACCCCCTGTAGGAACGTACGCACCTTAGTAAGTCGTGCCAGACGCTTCTGAAAAAAGACGGATAGCGCCGAGACCTGTCCTTTAAGGGAGCCGAGCGACAAACCTTTTTCTAACCCAGATTGCAGGAAAGAAAGAAAGGTAGGCAATGCAAATGGCCAGGGAGAAACTCCCTGAGCAGAGCACCAGGATAAGAATATCCTCCACGTTCTGTGGTAGATTTTAGCGGACGTGGGCTTCCTAGCCTGTCTCATGTTGGCAACGACCCCTTGGGATAATCCTGAAGACTCAATGGCCACACAGTCAGGTTCAGGGCCGCAGAATTCCGATGGAAAAAACGGCCCTTGGGACAGTAAGTCTGGTCGGTCTGGTAGTGCCCACGGTTGGCCGACCGTGAGATGCCACAGATCCGGATACCACGCCCTCCTTGGCCAGTCTGGGGCGACGAGTATGACGCGGCTGCAGTCGGATCTGATCTTGCGTAGCACTCCGGGCAAGAGTGCCAGAGGTGGAAACACATAAGGGAGCCGGAACTGCGACCAATCTTGCACTAAGGCGTCTGCCGCCAGAGCTCTGTGATCGCGAGACCGTGCCATGAAGGTTGGGACCTTGTTGTTGTGCCGGGACGCCATTAGGTCGACGTCCGGCCTTCCCCAACGGCGACAGATTTCCTGAAACACGTCCGGGTGAAGGGACCATTCCCCTGCGTCCATGCCCTGGCGACTGAGGAAGTCTGCTTCCCAGTTTTCTACGCCGGGGATGTGAACTGCGGATATGGTGGAGGCCGTGGCTTCCACCCACATCAGAATCCGCCGGACTTCCTGGAAGGCTTGCCGACTGCGTGTCCCCCCTTGGTGGTTGAGGTATGCCACCACTGTGGAGTTGTCCGACTGAAATTCGGATCTGCCTTCCTTCCAGCCACTGCTGGAAGGCTAGTAGGGCAAGATACACTGCTCTGATTACCAGAACATTGATCTGAAGGGTGGACTCCTGCTGAGTCCACGTACCCTGAGCCCTGTGGTGGAGAAAAACTGCTCCCCACCCTGACAGACTCGCGTCTGTCGTGACCACCGCCCAAGACGGTGGTAGGAAGGATCTTCCCTGTGATAATGAGGTGGGAAGAAGCCACCATTGCAGAGAGTCCTTGCCGTCTGTGAAAGGGATACTTTCCTGATCAGGGATGTTGACTTCCCGTCCCATTGGCGGAGAATGTCCCATTGAAGTGGACGCAGATGAAACTGCGCAAACGGAACCGCCTCCATTGCCGCCACCATCTTCCCGAGGAAGTGCATGAGGCGTCTTAAGGAGTGCGACTGACCTTGAAGGAGAGTCTGCACCCCAGTCTGTAGTGACCGCTGCTTGTCCAGCGGAAGCTTCACTATCGCTGAGAGGGTATGAAACTCCATGCCAAGATACGTTAGTGATTGGGTCGTGACAGGTTTGACTTTGAGAAGTTGATGATCCACCCGAACGTCTGGAGAGTCTCCAGCGCAACATTCAGTCTGAGTTGGCATGCCTCTTGAGAGGGTGCCTTGACAAGTAGATCGTCCAAGTAAGGGATCACAGAGTGTCCCTGTGAGTGCAAGACTGCTACCACTGCCGCCATGACCTTGGTGAACACCCGTGAGGCTGTCGCCAGACCGAATGGCAGAGCTACGAACTGAAGATGGTCGTCTCCTATCACGAAACGTAGAAAAAACAGTGGTGCTCTGTAGCAATCGGCACGTGGAGATAAGCATCTTTGATGTCTATTGATGCTAGGAAATTTCCTTGAGACATTGAGGCAATGACGGAGCGGAGGGTATCATCCGGAACCGCCTGGCCTCCACGTGCTTGTTCAGCAGTTTTAGGTCCAGAACGGAACGGAAAGAGCCATCCTTTTTTGGCACCACAACCAGATTGGAGGAAAACCGTGTCTTGTTCCTGAAGAGGAACAGGGAATACCACTCCTTCTGCCTGCAGAAGAGCATCGGCTCGGTGGGGAGGTGGGGACGTTCTGAAGAATCGAGTCGGAGGACGAGAACAGAACTCTGTCCTGTGCACGTGGGCACACTGTCCCTCACCCACCGGTCTGTGACCTGTGGCAGCTAAATGTCGCCAAAGGCGAGCGAGTCTGCCATCAACCGCGGATGCGGAGAGATGAGAGAGCTGAGAGTCATGAGGAGACCGCCTTGGTAGCGGTTCCTCCGGCTGCCTTCCTTGAGCGTGATTGAGCCCGGCCGGAAGCTGAGCCCCTCTGAGGCTTTTCAGCCCTTTTGGACGAGGACAATTGGGACCTGCCCGGGCCTGGGAAGGACCGAAACCTCGACTGTCCTTCCAGGACAGCATTAATAGGGTAAGTCGCAATGCAGACATTGCGAGGTTACGGACGCCCCTGCGGCACAGATGTACATGTGCTCAAGACCAGCTGCGCAAGAACAGCTGAAAAGCTTAGGGTGCCCATACGGCTGTGAATGCCGGAGCAACCGACACGCCGACAGCCTCATAGACAGATTTCAACCAGAGTCCATCTGTCTGTCAATGGCATCTTTAAGTGAAGTCCCATCTCCACTGCAACTATGGCTCTAGCCGCAAGCCTGGAGATTGGAGAATCCACCTTTGGACCCTGGGTCCAGCGCTTGACCACGTCAGGGGGGAAGGGATAACGTGTATCCTTAATCCGTTTGGAGGAAACGCTTCTCTGGGAAGCGTGGTGTTCCTGGACTGCTTCTCTGAAGTCAGCGTGGCCAGAACAATACTCAATATACGTTTGAGCCACTGAAATGGGACTTCTCCTGCTGTGAAGCTGACTCCTCCGCTGGGGGAGCTGAGGGAGAAAAATCCAACATTCCATTGATGGACGCTATAGGATCATTCCTTATGGCGTCACCATCCGGTGTATCCGGATTGAGAGCGGTGTCAGGATCAAAGTCCTGATGAGCTACGTCTCCAAATGAGGGTGGCCAGGGAGCAATGATCCAGATTGCCCATGGCCTGTCCGGACTGCAAGTCTCTATCCCATTGCAACTCCGTCCCTGTCCTTGGACAGGGTTGAGAGGTGGTTCCTTTGGCCACGTCAAGTAGAGACCCCGGCTGACCAAGTGCTACAGGGGAGCATTGCACACAATGGGGTTCAGTGCCGTGGAACAGTATCACATGCAGTAAAAACAGCAACGAAAGCCTGTGTTGCTTATATGCTGCTGCCGACTAGCCATCTAGGAGTATAGAGCCAAGAATGGCGACCGTACAGTGCAATGTATAGCATACAAGCATAAAGTACAAATGAACACTGCAGCACATGCAATACAAGCAGCATAGAAAGCCTGTGCCTTGGCACCCCTGCTTTTCTGCTGCTGTAGACTAGCCATCTAGGGGAATATAGCCCAGAATAGCGACCATACAGTGCAATGTATAGCATACAAGCATAAGTACAAATGAACACTGCAACACCTGCAATACAAGCAGCATAGAAAAAAACCTGTGCCTCAGCACCCTTGCTTTTCTGCTGCTGTAGTCTAGCCATTCTATGGCGAATATAGCCAAGACTAGCGACCGTACAGTGCAGTGTATAGCATACAAGCATAAATACACATGAACACTTCAGTACGTGCAATACAAGCAGCATAGAAAGCCTGTGCCTTAGCACCCCTGCTTTCCTGCTGCTGATGTGTCGCCATCTAAGAGGGCATATAGCCAAAAATAGCGACCTATGCAGTGTAAGCCTAAAATACAAATGGACTACTGCGGTATTTAGTGTCAGCACTTCAGGTGCCGCTTACCGCCCGCCTATAAGCGGGTGTGTGGTCGCCCTAGTCCTGTGCCTGGTTGCCCAGAGTCCGTTCTCTCAGCTCGGACTGCAGGAATGGCTGCCGGCGTCCTTCTCCAGCTCGTGTGAGTAGGGGCGGGCCGTGGGCGTGCCCCAAGTCAGAGCGGGAAACCGGCGTCCCACAGTGTCCAGTGAGAGGGCTGGAGCATGTAAATAAGGCTCCAGCCCTCGGCGCTGCTAATTGTACAGCGTCTCTCCCCTACCCTGATTGACAGGGTGGGGGCGGGAACGAAGCGGAGCTAGGCCGCAAAAGCCGGGGACTGGATTTATAAGCGCCGCCGCCGTAAAAGCGCGGTCGGCGCTAAGTCCCCGGCGCACTACAAGTCCCAGCCGCGCCGCCGCTCCCGGAGCGTCCGGCGCGGTAGTTCCCAATACATAAAGTCACTCAGCAAGGCTGCAGTGACTGTAACCCTTTACTGTCCCCGGCGCACTAGCACACCCAGCAAGTCTGGAGCGTGCTGTGCCTGTGTGTACGGGGACACAGAGTACCTGAATGGTGCAGGGCCATGTCCCTGAACGGTACCCAGCTCCGTATCCAGCAGGTTCAATGGGTCTGTGGATGGAGCCCGGCCTCAGGGCTTTGGGGCCGGTAAGATCCCACTTCCTCAGAGCCCCTCAGGGGGATGGGGAAGGAAAACAGCATGTGGGCTCCAGCCTCCGTACCAGCAATAGGTACCTCAACCTTACAAACCACAAGCGGGGTGAGAAGGGAGCATGCTGGGGGCCCAATATGGGCCCTCTTTTCTTCCATCCGATATAGTCAGCAGCTACTGCTGACTAAACAGTGGAGCTATGCGTGGATGTCTGACCTCCTTCGCACAAAGCAGAAAAACTGGTGAGCCAGTGATCCCACTGGGGGTGTATAGCCAGAAGGGGAGGGGCCTTACACTTTTTAGTGTAATGCTTTGTGTGGCCTCCGGAGGCAGTAGCTATACACCCAATCGTCTGGGTCTCCCAATGGAGCGCCAAAGAAAAGTCTTTTCAATTCAAATTAAGTGCATGATAAAAGTTGTGAACACAGCTAGCACGGCCATCAGCACGTTTCTGGTGGTAAAACCCCCTTATTCTTATGGGGTCATATAAAACGAAAAATACGGTATTAAGGCCTAAACCACGTGGCATGAAAATTGGAGCAAGTGTAATGCGATAAAACATCGCATTCCACTCGGACCAATATTAACCTATGTGCCAGCACCCATGAGAGATTATTTTCGCAGCCCTAATCGGACCGAGAAAACAATCGCAGCATGCTGCGGGTGTAATGCGATTCTTGTTTTTCTCGCACCCATTCAAGTCTATGGGCCGAGAGAAAAATCGCAGTGCCCTCGCATTACACCAGTGTACCGCGAGTGCAGAGCGAGAATGGCAATAGCCGGCTACAGAGGAGAAAGGGAGATAAATCCCTCCCTCCCCTCCTCAGTGCCGGCCCGCCCCTTCTCACCACTGGCTCGCCCCTCCTCAGTGCTGGCCCGCCCCCCGCAGCAGTGGCCTGATCGCATGATCGTACCTCAGTCGCACTGACACTCGAATGACACTTGGCTCCAACTGTGCTGCCAGCGTAAGCCGAGTGTCATGCGAGAATCACACTAAGCCCCGTGTGGCCCCGGCCTAATCTTAATGCTTTGGCAAATATCTGTAATACAACTATACTTTTGTCTGGATGTGATACATTACATGGTTCCCTAAAAACAACTTTGTGTCAATCTTATGTCGGCAGTGAACCATAATATTGCAGCGGTTCATGAAATACCATAACCTGCCATGGAATAATCCCTTTAATGATAGTACATAAAACCGGACAGCAGGCACTTACCCTTCCTTGAGTTTTAGATCTGCAGCTTTGAGTTACACCTGAAAGTTCTTGAAAAGCAGGACTGGACCAGTCTGCAAAGTGAATTTAAGGAAATAATATGGAAGCGTCAGTAAAATATGCTGGCTTTAGACTCTGACATTGCCCAGACCCAGTCTTAAGATATGAAAGAAGGGTATTAAAGTTCTACTATAATAACCAGACTTTTACATATTGCTATTCAGATAACTTACGTTTTGGTAGCTCCATGAAGAAATGAATATAGAGGTTATCATGCTCATAGTCATGTGCAGACACTGAGGTGAGACAAAATTAGAAACAAAATAAAAATGTTAATGAGCTGCTCTAAATATACACTTTAAAAGGGTTATATACTACCAGGACAACACCTTGTGATCCTCTTGTTTCCCCCAGTTAAAATAAAAGACCCTGTACTCATCTCATGTTATGGTGCAGTTCCAGCGCTGTCAGGAATAATGGTTCGGGGACTGCGTCCAATCACCAACGGCTTCCTTCTCCCCGCCTTCGGAACAAATGAGGTCACCAACAGGAAGTGACGCTGCGGCTGCCACACACTTCCTGATAATTGCTCATTTGGTCTGAAGGTGTGGCAAGAGAAGTCACAGGTGATTGGACGCAGGGTTCACGTGATGTCACAGGCCTAATTAGCATAGGGACAGCGAGGTTTATAAGTAGATTTAAAAAACCCCAAAACAAAACAAAAACAAAACACATTGATATTCCTAAATAGCGCTATGCAGGAGAGGGAATTTAGGCATACACCTATGAATGCTGCTGGATTGGAGGTATAAGGGACCTGACAGATTTCCTTTAACATCAGCTGCTTGGATACATTTTACAGGTTCGGGGGTTTTCCTTATGCTCACTTTTGACCGTAGGCGCCGCTCACATCAGCGTTATTTTGCCGCAGGGCCAGAACCGGTACAAATGTGTTTCAGCTCAATTCACCTCCAATGGAGTCGCGGCGGGATGAGGTCACATGTTGCCGCGATTCCATAGGGAATGAATGGAGCTGAAACGCATTTGTACCGAATCCGGCCCTGCAGCAAAATACCGCTGATGTGAGCGCGGCCTTACAATCATCTGCATTTAACGTTTGTAAGATCACATTGTTCATCATGACCCTCCTAATAGCTATTCATGTGCTACTGGCTAAATACTTAGGCTATGTGCCCACGCTGCGGAAAATGCGCGGATTTTGCCGCGGATTTCTCACGGAAAAGCCGCGGATTTCCCGAAAATCTGCAGCTCAGGCACTTCCCAGCCATTTCTATGGCATTTTGGAAATGCTGTGCCCACGCTGCGGATTTTTCCGCAGCGGATTTCGTGCGGATTTTGATCCGGAAAAATCTGCAACATGTCAATTATTGTTGCGGATTTTCATCCAGATTTTGGCTTTAAAATTGGGGAAAAAAAAAAAAAATCCACACCAAAATCTGCATCAAATCCGCGGCAAATCCACACCTTTGAAAAGGTGCGGATTTTGCGGGAAAGCTGCGGATTTTGATGCAGAAAAATCCGCAGCTACATTCTCCCGTGGACACATAGCCTTAGTCACAACACTGTAGGTCTATGAAAATGGTAGCTGGCTTAAATCACAAGAACTACAGACTATTATTTCTCAGAAAGTGTGCTGATGCCTAACATTGGGCTATGTGCACGCAATAATTTTTTTTTTTATTTTTCAAAGAGAACCTATCACTGGATGTTTATAATACTCACCTAACGGTCGGTGCGGAGCAGACTGGTCAAATGGCCGTCTTCGTTCTCCAGGTCCGTGCCTCCTCTTTCAGCCATCTTTGTCCTCCTTCTTCTGATACTAGTGTAGATGACGCGTTCTACATAATCTACACTAACCGACATTGAAATCCCGGGCGGATCAAAGTGCGCCTGCGCAGGACCTCAATGTCGGATAGTGTAAATGATGTAGAATTTGTCATCCATGCTAATGTCAGAAGAATGAGGAAAGAAATGGCCGAAAGAGGAGGCGCGGACCCAGAGAACTGATATCCCCTTCCAACATGTCTGCTCCGCACCGACCGTTAGGCGAGTATTATAAACATCTGGTGACAGGTTCCCTTTAAAGCATACGGCGCCTGGAACAAGCCTAAAAAAGTGCTGCAAAGCCACTGCAAAAAAATGAACATAATGAATAGAAAAGTAAAAATGACATTACTGGGCACGTTCAATCTTTCGTTACTTGTTCTAACTGATTTAAGGGTCAAAAAACGTGAAGGGTCTAAAAGGAGGAGAATGCTGATTCTTCAGGCTGCTCGCCAGCTATAGTTCAAAACCAAAAGCTAAAGACGCTGAGAGCAGAGCGGACGCAAAAACTACAGCAAAAAGTCAGGGAAAACGCTCCAGTTTTCATTCCTGAACTGGCTTACCCTAGGAAATTGTTGGCGGGTGCATAAGCGTCTTCAAGACATTGTGTACACAAACACTTAGGCCATGTGCCCACGGGAGATCGCACCTGTGGACTTTTCTGCAGGTTCACGCAGCAACTCCCCAGAATCCGCAGCTATCCATTGCTGCGGTATTTCTGCGGAATTAGTGCGGATTTCGTGCGGAATTCATGCGGAATTCCCGCCCTGTATCTTCATAGTGGAAAGGCAGGAATTCCACAGATAATTCCGCATGAATAATTGACATGCAGTTACGTGCGGCTGCGGGAAATCCACAGCATTTTCCGCAGCCGCAAATACCGCAGCATTGATACAGCATTCCCCAAATCCTATAGGATAACATGGGAAGTGTCTGTACTTGCGTAAACCTGAGGATTTATCTGGAAAATCCACGGGTTTTCCACAGCAAAATCCATAGTTACTTTATCCCGTGGGCACAGGGCCTAACACTTCTGCACAGTCTCCTCTATTGAGTAGGTGGGCAGAGGCTGGTGATCTGAGGGTCTCACTGCCTATTCAAAACTGCAGTGCCATGCTGATGAAAAGCACAAAGTTACAAAGACCAAAAGGTCAGTGTAGATTTGTTGCTACTGTAACAAGAACACATCACAAAGTAGTGCAGTAAGTAAGTCACTTACCGATCTCCCCATTTATAAAAACTCGCAAAGCTCCACTGGGCGGCTGGAAAGGAAAAATGGGTATTTAACGAATAAAATAACAAAAAATGTAACATTCTTATGTGTAATTTGTTATTCTGCTATACAACAAAGGTCAACTGTGCATCCAAGAAAGCAAAATACAGAGGACGGAATTCATCACACAAATTTCACTAAAAAACTAGCTTAGGAAGGTCACTAAATTTTGCCTTGTAGGACGGAGAAACCGCGTGATCCAATAGAAAAGTAATATAAATGATCATATATGCTCATCTCGGTGGAAGAAAAAAGGCATTTAGATGACCACTGCTGCAGATCCATAGGCTCAAAGAGCTGACAAGTATGAGAGAGGGACCATTAGTGGTTATTCCGCGCTGCCGGGCAATAATGATGCTGGGTGTTATTCACAAAAGATGGTTCATTGATTCAACGCATTTCGAAGCTGCCTTAAAACGCATTGAACCAATAAACCACTGTTTTGAATAACGCACAGCATCATTATTGACCAGCAGCACCGGATAACTACCAATCATCTCTCTCCCCTAATTTTTGCCTGGTGCACAGTTGTGCTCAAATTTTAAGACATTGCTGTTTAATGGGAATCTGTCACCAGGTTTTTGCTACAACATTTGAGCACAGCATGATGTAGGGGCAGAAACCCTGAATTCAGCGATGAAATCGCTTACCGGGCTGCTTGTATTTGTGATAAAATTCCTGTTTTTTCTGCTGTAAACCTACCAGTGCTCTGAATGCTGAGCTCTATGTAACCCCGACCACAGCACTAATTGACACCTTTTTGTGTATACTGTGTATAGGCCCGCAAGAATTTCCTGTTGCAATTACTCATTTCCTCATGGCTAGTGGGAAGCGCTTGAGGGGCTTGCATGAAAGGATGGCGGTAATCAGAACGAAGGGTGGACGACTGACCTGAATGGAATTTACATTTTCAAGAAGAATTTGCAAAGGGCATTATAAGAGTAGTGGGAGAGCAAAAGAAGGGAATTTTGTTTACTTTCCGTAAATTCCTTTTCTTCTAGCTCCTATTGGGAGACCCAGACAATTGGGGTGTATAGCTTCTGCCTCCGGAGGCCACACAAAGTATTACACTTTAAAAAGTGTAACCCCTCCCCTCTGCCTATACACCCTCCCGTGCATCACGGGCCCATCAGTTTTGGTGCCAAAGCAGGAAGGAGGAAACTTATAAATTGGTCTAAGGTAAATTCAATCCGAAGGATGTTCGGAGAACTGAAACCATGAACCAAAAGAACAATTCAACATGAACAACATGTGTACACAAAAGAACAACAGCCCGAAGGGAACAGGGGCGGGTGCTGGGTCTCCCAATAGGAGCTAGAAGAAAAGGAATTTACGGTAAGTAAACAAAATTCCCTTCTTCTTTGTCGCTCCATTGGGAGACCCAGACAATTGGGACGTCCAAAAGCAGTCCCTGGGTGGGTAAAAGAATACCTCGATAAAAAGAGCCGAAAAACGGCCCCCTCTTACAGGTGGGCAACCGCCGCCTGAAGGACTCGCCTACCTAGGCTGGCATCTGCCGAAGCATAGGCATGCACCTGATAGTGTTTCGTGAAAGTGTGCAGACTCGACCAGGTAGCCGCCTGACACACCTGCTGAGCCGTAGCCTGGTGTCGCAATGCCCAGGATGCACCTACGGCTCTGGTAGAATGGGCTTTCAGCCCTGAAGGAATCGGAAGCCCAGAAGAACGGTAGGCTTCAAGAATCGGTTCCTTGATCCACCGAGCCAAGGTTGACTTGGAAGCCTGCGACCCCTTACGCTGGCCAGCGACAAGGACAAAGAGCGCATCCGAACGGCGCAGGGGCGCCGTGCGAGAAATGTAGAGCCGGAGTGCTCTCACCAGATCTAACAAGTGCAAATCCTTTTCACATTGGTGAACTGGATGAGGGCAAAAAGAAGGTAAGGAGATATCCTGATTGAGATGAAAAGGGGATACCACCTTAGGGAGAAATTCCGGGACCGGACGCAGAACCACCTTATCCTGGTGAAACACCAGGAAAAGGGCTTTGCATGACAGCGCTGCTAGCTCAGACACTCTCCGAAGTGATGTGACTGCCACTAGGAAGGCCACCTTCTGCGAAAGGCGTGATAGAGAGACATCTCGCATCGGCTCGAAAGGTGGTTTCTGAAGAGCCGTTAGCACCCTGTTAAGATCCCAGGGTTCCAGCGGACGCTTGTAAGGTGGGACTATGTGGCAAACTCCCTGCAGGAACGTGCGGACCTGCGGAAGCCTGGCTAGACGCTTTTGAAAAAACACGGAAAGCGCCGATACTTGTCCCTTGAGAGAGCCGAGAGACAAACCCTTGTCCATTCCGGATTGAAGGAAAGAAAGAAAAGTGGGTAAGGCAAACGGCCAGGGGGTAAAACCCCGATCAGCGCACCAGGATAAGAAGATCCTCCAAGCCCTGTGATAGATCTTGGCGGACGTTGGTTTCCTGGCCTGTCTCATGGTGGCAATGACATCTTGAGATAACCCTGAGGACGCTAGGAGCCAGGACTCAATGGCCACACAGTCAGGTTGAGGGCCGCAGAATTCAGATGGAAAAATGGCCCTTGAGACAGCAAGTCTGGACGGTCTGGGAGTGCCCACGGTTGACCCACCGTGAGGTGCCACAGATCCGGGTACCACGACCTCCTCGGCCAGTCTGGAGCGACGAGGATGGCGCGGCGGCAGTCGGACCTGATCTTGCGTAACACTCTGGGCAGCAGTGCCAGAGGAAGAAATACATAAGGCAGTCGAAACTGCGACCAATCCTGAACTAATGCGTCCGCTGCCAGAGCTCTGTGATCTTGAGACCGTGCCATGAATGCCGGGACTTTGTTGTTGTGCCGAGACGCCATGAGGTCGACGTCCGGCGTTCCCCAGCGGCAACAGATCTCTTGAAACACGTCCGGGTAAAGAGACCATTCCCCTGCGTCCATGCCCTGGCGACTGAGAAAGTCTGTTTCCCAGTTTTCTACGCCCGGGATGTGAACTGCGGAGATGGTGGAGGCTGTGGCTTCCGCCCACAGCAGAATCCGCCGAACTTCTTGGAAGGCTTGACGACTGCGTGTGCCGCCCTGGTGGTTGATGTACGCGACCGCCGTGGCGTTGTCCGACTGTATTCGGATCTGCCTGCCCTCCAGCCACCGCTGGAACGCCTTTAGGGCTAGATACACTGCCCTTATCTCCAGAACATTGATCTGAAGGGAGGACTCTGTCGGAGCCCAGGTTCCCTGAGCCCTGTGGTGGAGGAAGACCGCTCCCCACCCTGACAGACTCGCGTCCGTCGTGACCACAGCCCAGGATGGGGGCAGGAAGGATTTTCCCTTCGACAAAGAAGTGGGAAGAAGCCACCACTGAAGAGAGGTTTTGGCTGCCAGTGAAAGAGAGACGTTCCTGTCTAGGGACGTCGACCTCCTGTCCCATTTGCGGAGAATGTCCCATTGAAGTGAACACAGATGAAACTGCGCAAAGGGAACTGCCTCCATTGCTGCCACCATCTTCCCTAGGAAGTGCATGAGGCGCCTCAAGGGGTGTGACTGGGCCCGAAGGAGAGATTGCACCCCTGTCTGCAGTGAACGCTGTTTGTCCAGCGGAAGCTTCACTATCGCTGAGAGAGTATGAAACTCCATCCCGAGGTAAGTCAGTGATTGGGTCGGTGTCAATTTTGACTTTGGGAAATTGATGATCCACCCGAACCTCTGGAGAGTCTCCAGAGCAATGGTCAGGCTGTGTTGACATGCCACCCGGGAGGGTGCCTTGACTAGAAGATCGTCTAAGTAAGGGATCACCGAGTGGCCCTGAGAGTGTAGGACCGCCACCACTGCTGCCATGACCTTGGTGAAGACCCGTGGGGCTGTCGCCAGGCCGAAAGGCAGTGCCACGAACTGAAGGTGTTCGTCCCCGATGGCGAAACGCAGGAAGCGTTGATGCTCTGGTGCAATCGGCACATGGAGATAAGCATCCCTGATGTCGATTGATGCTAGGAAGTCTCCTTGGGACATCGAGGCGATGACAGAACGGAGAGATTCCATCCGGAACCGTCTGGTTCTCACGTGTCTGTTGAGCAGTTTGAGGTCCAGAACGGGACGGAATGATCAGTCCTTTTTTGGCACCACGAACAAGTTGGAGTAAAAACCGCGACCACGTTCTTGAAGGGGAACGGGGATCACAACTCCTTCTGCCTTCAGAGTGTTCACTGCCTGAAAAAGTGCATCGGCTCGCTCGGGGGGCGGAGATGTTCTGAAGAAACGAGTCGGAGGACGAGAACTGAGCTCTATCCTGTAACCGTGAGACAGAATGTCTCTCACCCATCGGTCTTGGACATGTGGCCACCAGGCGTCGCAAAAGCGGGAGAGCCTGCCACCGACCGAGGATGCGGTTTGGGGAGGCCGAAAGTCATGAGGAGGCCGCCTTGGAGGCGGTTCCTCCGGCGGTCTTTGTAGGACGTGACTTAGACCGCCATGCAGAAGAGTTCCTCTGGCCCTTCTCTGACCTGTTGGACGTGGAGGAATGGGACCTGGCTGAGGGCCGAAAGGACCGAAACCTCGGTTGTATCTTTCGTTGCTGAGGTCTGTTTGGTTTGGACTGGGGTAAGGAAGAGTCCTTTCCCTTGGATTGTTTAATAATTTCGTCCAATTGCTCGCCAAACAAACGGTCGCCAGAAAATGGAAAACCGGTTAAGAACTTCTTGGAAGCAGAGTCTGCCTTCCATTCGCGTAGCCACATGGCCCTGCGGACTGCCACCGAATTGGCGGATGCTACCGCTGTACGGCTCGCAGAGTCCAGGACGGCGTTCATGGCGTAGGACGAAAAGGCTGACGCCTGAGAAGTCAAAGACACAACTTGCGGAGCAGAGGTACGTGTGACCGCATTAATCTCAGACAGACAAGCTGAGATAGCTTGGAGTGCCCACACGGCTGCAAAGGCCGGAGCAAAAGACGCGCCTATGGCTTCATAGATAGATTTCATCAGGAGCTCTATTTGCCTGTCAGTGGCATCCTTGAGCGATGAACCATCTGCCACTGATACTACGGATCTAGCCGCCAGTCTAGAGACTGGAGGATCCACCTTGGGACACTGAGCCCAACCCTTAACTACGTCAGGGGGGAAGGGGTAACGTGTGTCATTAAGGCGCTTAGTAAAGCGCTTGTCCGGAAATGCTCTGTGCTTCTGGACAGCATCTCTGAAGTTAGAGTGATCGAAAAACGCACTCCGTGTACGTTTGGGAAACCTAAACTGGTGCTTCTCCTGCTGCGAAGTCGACTCCTCTATAGGTGGAGTTGGGGGAGAAAGATCTAGCACCTGGTTGATGGACGCTATAAGGTCATTTACTATGGCGTCCCCTTCAGGTGTATCTAGATTGAGAGCAATGTCAGGATCAGAGCCCTGAGCTGCGACCTCCGCTTCATCCTCCAGAGAGTCCTCATGCTGAGACCCCGAACAGCGTGATGAAGTCGGGGAAGGTTCCCAGCGAGCCCGCTTAGCCGGTCTGGGACTGCGGTCCGTGTCGGAGTCCTCACCGTGGGACCTAGGTGTCACCCCAGGAGCACTTTGCTGCGCCGACCGAGAGGGGCCTGGGGGCGATGAACTCACAGTGCCCTGGGCCTGTGTTACCGATCTGGACTGCAAGGCTTCTAGTATCTTAGCAGACCATTTGTCCATAGACTGAGCCATGGACTGTGAAAGCGACTCAGAGAGTTTCTCAGCCAAAACTGCAAACTCTGTCCCTGCCACCTGGACAGTGGAAGCCGGCGGTTCTACCTGAGCCGAGGGTCCCACCAGTGCCCGAGGCTCCGGCTGAGTGAGTGCCACAGGGGCCGAGCATTGCACACAGTGAGGGTAGGTGGAACCTGCAGGTAACATTGGAGCTCGTTCTGAAATCCTCCACCTGCAGAAGTGAGTGTAACAATGGCTGCCAGAGTTCTCAGGGGAGGAGGGAGCCGTGGGCGGTGACTAATAAAGTGCGGGAATCTGGTGCCCCACAGTGCTCAGTGAGGGGGGAGGAGAACACCTAAGTATGCTCCAGCCCTCACTGCCGACGTCCAGTCGACCGTCCCGCCCTTACCCCTGACTGGCAGGCCCGGGGGCGGGAATTATGGTACTAGGCCGCAGAAGCCGGGGACTAAATTTAATAACGCGGCCGACGAACAGGCGCGGTCGGCGCGGTAGTCCCGGTCGTCACAGTAAAACAGCAGCCGCTGCAGCGTCTGTAACACAGGCGCTCCTGCGCCGTCCCCAAGGGGACACAGAGTACCTTTTAGATGCAGGACCTGTCCCTGATGATACCCAGTCTCCTGTCCGTCAGATTCCCCCAGGGGCTGCGGAGGGAGCCCGGTCCTAGTGAAAGGTGACCGGTTAGGATCCCACTTCTCCCAGAGCCTCTAAGGGATGGGGAAGGAAAACGGCATGTGGCTCCAGCCTTTGTACCCGCAATGGGTACCTCAACCTTGACAGCACCGCCGACTTAGTGGGGTGAGAAGGGAGCATGCCGGGGGCCCCGTGGGGGCCCTCTTTTCTTCCATCCGATACAATCAGCAGCTGCTGCTGACTAAAATGTGGAGCTTGCGTGAATGTGTGCCTCCTTCAACACAAAGCATAAAACTGATGGGCCCGTGATGCACGGGAGGGTGTATAGGCAGAGGGGAGGGGTTACACTTTTTAAAGTGTAATACTTTGTGTGGCCTCCGGAGGCAGAAGCTATACACCCAATTGTCTGGGTCTCCCAATGGAGCGACAAAGAAAACCTCTCCTTTGGAGTTTCACATAGGAAGAAAGAAAGAAAATATGATGGGAGCAGCAGAGAAGGAGAGTATCACACTAGCTGATGACAGCTTACCCTACGTGATACAGAAAAATCTGGAGGATACAGAAATCGTTCCAGTACTTCAGGTGGTATGTAGAAGCTGGAGGACACCAGGAGCACTGGGACGCTGCGGGTGGACACTAGGCTAAAAATGGCAACTCGGGGAGAACAGGGCTTGGAGTGAGAACAGCGGGCAAAAGAGCAGCATTGTACTAATAGGCCAGGAGAAGTGACGTCCACAGGGAAGGAGGAGGCAGACCCAGAAAGCAGGTGAGAAAACCCAGGTGCTGGCCGAAATGAGAAAGGGCATGACCTAGCGACGCAATAGGCAGCAGAGAATCCAAGATTTAAATTAGCCATAAGGCCAAGAAGGAGAGCCATAGCATCATGGAAGTGTCTGTGCCTGCCGAAAAAAAGCTATAAAGAGGGATGAGAGCTCACACTGCCCAAATAAAGAGCTGAACTTGGAAATGTAGTAGGGGCAGTGTTTAGTACTCTTGGGCCTAAGTAGAATCCCGATGGTAAGAGGAGGCCTGTTTATTCCGGACCTGTGGAGGAAAAGGGAGTACCTGAAGAGGAGTCAGGCTCCATTTCACAGACACACTACATGGCCATCAAGAACCTCTGGAAGGACTTCCTGGGATCGTGGCCCGCCTTGCTCCAGGCACCAACTCAATGTGGTGTATGATTGGGCCAGAAAGCTAAATGCAAGGACCACCTAAACACTATTGATGCGTTCAGAGTTAGGGTCCTGCCACACAGTCCAGAGAGAGTATCGTGTGACAGGCTTCCCACTGTTCTCTTGCTGGGATAACGGAGTAAGCGGTTACATGCTGTTTCCCTCACATGCCATATTGAAAGAAAAAAGGGAAATGATCATAAAAACAACAAAATTCAAGGTAGAGCTGGGTATGGACGCAGACACCAAGCTAAAACGGATTGCTTTGTGCCAGTCGGTGGGTGCAAGCTGCTGAGGAGTATTTTCTATTTGCATAGTGTCAGCCTCCTTGTGGCAGCATATCCTTGATTTTCCTGTGTCCTCCAATGCAGAAAGAGAAATTCCATGTGCGGTGAAAAACCCCAGCAATTTTTTCCATTGTATGGTAAAAATGACCTGGCAATATAATTATTCAAGACAGTACAAATACAGTGATGATCTTTTCCAGTTATTTTTTTTTTATTATTTTAGCAGTAAAAAAAAAAAAAAATCGGAAATTTGTGCAAATCTCTTTGGCCTGTATCACCATTTTCTGAATTTTGAGAACTTTTTTTTTTAAATTTCAACGAAGCTGGGTGAGGGCTTGTTTTTTGTGCCATTTACGTGTGCATGATTGATTTATGAAATAAAATTAAAAGGACGGTTACCCTTTAAGAAATTGTAGACAGAAATTATTGATACAAGTAGTTAGATACCTGATAACAGCATTATGAAAAAGGGAGAAAATTAACTTTATTTCTCCCAAAAGCTGCCGGCTTTCAGTTATGCAGGCGTGCCAGGAGCATTTAGTCACCGCTCACACCACTGATAGCAGTGGCTGTAAGCATGGCCCGGCTCTGACTGACAGCCTGCTCTGTACTGATGCAATGTGGAGTGGCCAAGCGCCTTCATAACACTATTAACCTGCAGATTAACCATATCTCTGCAGGTAATAGCTTTATTGGCCAAGACAGGTTCCCTTTAATCTCATGCACTGCAAGCAATCTTGTAAAAAAATCTTGCAAAGAAAACAGAATATAATCTGTTTTGCTTGTCTGAGGTTGCAGAGCTTAGTCAAGGAGCCAAGTCTTAAATTGCACCTATTACACTTGTGTAGGTACCTTTGCCATTTAGTAAAATATAATAGGCATTCACTTACTTTAACACGAACCTAAATAGGACTAATTAAAACTGTCCCTTAACAATGTACGAAGGACTTAAAAGGGGTTGTCCACTACTCGGATAATCCCTTCTCAATCCCTATGTTTGCCTCGTTAAAACAACGACACTTATGGTGGTGTCACACACAGCGACGACGACATCGCTGCTAAGTCGCCAGTTTCTGTGACGTAGCAACGACCTCAACAGCGACATCGCTGTGTGTGACACATAACAATCAGACCCCTGCTGCGAAATCGCTGCTCGCTCCTGAATATTCCAGGTCATATTTTGATCGCTGCTATCCCGCTGCGCCACATGCATCCTTGTGTTTGACACCGCATCAGCGACGATCGCGACGACGCTGAAGGCAGTGACGTAGGACTGAAAGCAGGACAAGGGCGTGTTTTTGCGGTGTATTTTACAACGCCCCCACGACTCCGATTGGTGGTCATAACAGCGTTCCTATTGGGTAACTTGCCGAAGGCGTTACAGTGATTTAATTCTTTAAGTTCCATTCTTTGTTCCACGTAGTAGAGTCTCTGTCTGGTGTCGCTAGTGTGTCGTTCTAGGTGTCTTCCTTTGTTTGGCACGGTCACCCAATCAGGCGCCGCTGTAGTGATCACCAATCGGAACAGAGGGGCGTGAAAAAGGCAACACAAAGGCGCTGTAGCGATCACCAATCGGAACAGAGGGGCGTGAAAAGAGGCAACGCAAAACATGTCTATTGGTAAACACCACGCCTCTATCAAGGTCTGAGTCGTCGTACAGCGACGCGTGTGACACGTCCCAATGACCGTCGAGGTTGATATGATCGCTGCTCTGTCGCTGCTTAAAATTACATGTTTGACAGCTAACTAGCGATCATGTAAGGTTGCTGTTACGTCACAGGAAGAAGGGAATTTTGTTTACTTACCGTAAATTCCTTTTCTTCTAGCTCCCAATGGGTACCTCAACCTTAACAAACACCGCCGACAAAAGTGGGGTGAGAAGGGAGCATGCTGGGAGCCCTAGTATGGGCCCTCTTTTCTTCCATCCGACATAGTCAGCAGCTGCTGCTGACTAAACAGTGGAGCTATGCGTGGATGTCTGACCTCCTTCGCACAAAGCATGAAAACTGAGGAGCCCGTGATCCCACGGGGGGTGTATAGGCAGAAGGGGAGGGGCTTTACACTTTTAAGTGTAATACTTTGTGTGGCCTCCGGAGGCAGTAGCTATACACCCAATTGTCTGGGTCTCCCAATGGAGCGACAAAGAAATGGTGACGTAACAGCGACGTCGTTGTCGCTGTTGTTGTGTGTGAACCCATACTCCCCTCCGGGGCTCAATCAGCGCTGGCTTCACTCTTCCCACCTTCGAACAAATGGAACATCAGAAAGAAGTCATAGCTGCAGCTGGACGCAAACTTCCTACTGATGTTTGATACGTGCGAAGGTGAGGATAGTGAAGCCAGCGCTGATTTGAGCCCAAGAACGAGTGTTGACAGGCCTGGAGGTGAGTATAAGTTATTATTTTAACGAGGGGCAAACATGGTGATTGAGAAGGGGTTGTCTCAGTAGTTGACAAGCCCTTTAATTGTCCAACAGCAGTAAAGTCTGATCTTCCAGATCATGGCAACCCATAAATCTCAAGGGCCAAATTTCATATCAGAACACAATATCTTGCATTTTTTACTAAATCAGGTCAGGCAGTTAATCATTAATCCAGCTATTATGGATTGGTAACTGCTAATTTAATAGAGCAGGCAGCGCTGTTTTCGTCATAAGCGTGAGATATTCCATGCTGACAATGATATATAGCACTTAGCATGCTGGGAATCCACAACCTGGTGGATTGGATCCTGATGACAGTCAAGTCCTTTAATGACCTTAAAGGAGAGAATTTTCTTTTTTTGTACAATTAGTCATATTTATAGAGGTGTTTAGTGTATGGCTGCCACACAGAGGGGATATGTCCCGTTAAATCTGTCCTACCGCAGGTAGGTTAACCAGGGAGAGGCTCAAGCTGCAGCCAGTTGTCTTACTGCCAGACAAAGGACAAGGAGAAGAAAACTGGTGTACATAGCTGACCTACAAAACATTTTTTTAACCCCTTCACGACCATTGACGGATATATCTGTCATGGAGCGTGTGACGTTAAGCCCCGCCCCCTGCCGCGGGCAGGATACGGCGATCCGCGCACATATTAGCTGTTTTTAACAGCTGAAATGTGTGCCTGCATGTTCCGAGTGGAATCGCATTTCACCCGGAACATTTAACCCCTTACATCTCGCTGCCAAAGTCTGGCAGTGAGATGTATATGCGTGCGGCCATGATTTTCACTTACTGCCGCCCCCACCGGAAGTCACGTGCGTGATCACGTGACTTTCGGTGGTTGCCATGGTAGCACAGGGTCATGTGATGACGCCTGTAGCTAACATGAGTCAAACATGCGCCACTTTTATTGGACAAACTTATGATTTCTTTTAACCCCTTAGATACAAGTAAACCTATACTTGTTTGGTGTCTACAAACTCGCACCACCCTCAGGCATCACACCCACACATCAGTTTTACCATATAGTGAACACGGTGAATAAAATATCCCAAAAACTATTGTGCGATCACACTTTTTTTTGCAGTTTTTCCACACTTGGAATTTTTTTGCTGTTTTCCAGTACACCATATGGTAAAACGTATGGTTTCATTTAAAAGTACAACTCGTCCCGCAAAAAACAAGCCCTTATATGGCAAGATTGACGGAAAAATAAAAAAGTTACGGCTCTCGGAAGAAGGGGAGCAAAAAACAAAAAACGCAAAAACGGAAACCGCTCTGGGGCTGAAGGGGTTAATATATTTTCAGTTTGAATTGCAATATGAGACAACATAACATCAAAGTAAAATATGGGATTAAGAAAGGGAGAGCACTGTGGTCCGGGAGTTTAAATATCTGGGAGTAATTGTCAGCCCAATCCCGAAGGATTTCCAGGCCCTAAATCTGGAACCCCTGTTACAGCGATTCAGAGCAAAAGTGCATACCTGGTGCAGTTTGCCGCTATCAAATGTTGGCAGATCCAATTTAATTAAAATGGTAATGATGCCACAATTACTATATCTTATACATAATTCTCCAGTGTGGATATGTAGGGAATTTTTTGTAAAAATTAATACAATATTCCGGGAACTTATTTGGAAGAAAAAGCAAGCTAGGATTCGACTGGAAGTGCTACAGCGGGGAAAGGAGGAGGGAGGACTGGCGGTACCAAACCCATATATATACTATATAGCCTCCCAGATGCAACATCTGAGGGGTTGGGGCAAAGAAGGAGGGTATGATACCAGTGGTGATATAGTGAGAGAGGGATCAGTATGGAAGTACCCAGGTTGCCGGTTGGATGTGGGACAAAGACAGATAAATGGGGCACGATATCCCACACTGGCTATGATATTCCGGGTGTGGGACAGGGGTAAGTCTCTTTTGGGGATAAGCGGACCTACAGAGCTCTGGCCACTGTGGCAGAACCCCGACTTGCCAGAAATTAAAAAATTAGTAGGGTTCAGAGGATGGGAGGATAAAGGGATCCATTTAGTGTCACAAGTACTACAAAATAATACTCTTAAAAGCTTTGAACAACTGAGAACGGAGTTTCACCTTCCGCATGTCTTCTTTTATCAGTATTTGCAGCTGAGACACGCACTGGAAAGACAGGGGAGGACCAACCCGGTAACAGTGACACATAATCAAACATTACATAGGCTGCTTACATCTGAGTCCTCTAAGGGTCTTATTTCGGAACTATATAAAAAATTACTACCTGCCCATCTGGAAACACATCCATTGCTTGTTAAAAGCAAATGGGAACGAGACGTCGGTCCCCTGACGGAAGGCCAGTGGTCTGATATATTGGAACAAGTTCCTAAACTGGCGGTATCGGAGTGCCAAAAGCTGTGTCAAATATATCTCATCCACAGGGTATATAAAACTCCCAGTCTACTATTTAAGATGGGACTCAGACCAAACACACAGTGTGTTAGGTGTGGACAGGATGATGCCCATTTGATGCATGTTATGTGGGAGTGTGGACACATTGGTGATTTCTGGAACCAAACCCTGGGACTTATAGGTCAAATATATCATATCACAATACCACCGTCGCCCCGCCTGTGCCTGTTGAGTCTATGGGAAGGAGAAGTGGATCCGGATTCTCCAACAGCCCTGGGAATAGCACGTATCTTGTACCAAGCAAGAAAGCTACTTGCATATCACTGGTTAGACCCTCTACCACCAACATTACCAGAGCTCAAAAACAAATTAAATAACGTCATAAGATTGGAAAGGGGAGTTTATTTAAAAAGAAAAACATTGAAAAAGTTTTACAACATTTGGCGGCCATGGATGGAGTTGCCAGGCCTACCCTCTAGTGCACTGGTTCGGGATGCAATGCTGGACCGGTTACTGTTGTGCCTGCAGTGATGGCATGTGTGAGGAAGGGAATTAAAACTAGTTTTTTCTGTGACGAAGTGGACTTTGAATGAAGAGGTGAGAGAGGACTGGAATGGTTTCATGGATGACTGCACGGAGAGAGAGGGGCGGGAGAGTATAGCAATATGATGTGGAGCGACACGGCTGATGGAGGAGGTGTTCCTGTTAGTCTGAGGCATTATTGCATAATTTAAGTTTTGTTTATTTGTAGAGCCACGAGGTTTGTAGGCTCAAGTTATATAATATAATTATGATTTGAGAACTCTATTATTATATTTACATATATGCAGAGAAAGAACCTGATTTATAAATCACATGTGTTTATCTGTTTATTGCTATCAGTTATATGAAAAGTGAAATACTCTCTGTATTGATCCCTAATGATTTAATAAAAAAAGATCTGATTTAAAAAAAAGAAAGGGAGAGCAGACATTTTTCTTTATTTTTGTGCCTTTTCTTCGTTTATTTTTATTCACAAGGAATATACTTTGAATAGCTGTAACATGTAAAGGTGACACACACTGGACAGCTTACCATCTCAAAGTCTGAGCCCACCAAGTTGTTTAGGTATTCTTTATGCCGACCATACAACTGTAAAATAAATCACACATTAGGAAACTGTCCACATAAGGAAACCCAGAGTATTTCTAAACCGAGAGCGTTCTGAAATGAAAACTATGTCCTGAACATTGCATGTTTCTTTTTTCCACCATGATTAACTCTACAAATAAATTGAAATGAATGGATACAATTTGCTGAAATTCTGTATACCACCAGGATCGTTCCGTTCATATCAATATTACAAGCAACTGCTAAACCAAGAAAAACTTTGGCCTCATTATAAACCTAAAACTGTCCTAATACGCATAGCAACCAATCAGAGTTCAGATTTATTTTCCTAATCTTGCCAATATTTCTGTTACTTCCTAAGCTACCGTATATATGTGTCATAGATGATATTTACAGACATGTCCTTTAATCAGTCCTAATGTAGATAGACATGAGCATTGGTTTCCTTAAAGGGACATTTATTAGCTATTCAAAGACTTGAAAAAAAGATGTGAAACACTGTGCTATACGGGTGATAACATACAGCATAGTCATTACTACTCCAGAGTGTTGCGATTTATTACTTTCCTTTATAAACAGAATAGAGTGTAATTGTATGATCAGTAGGGATTCGGCCAGATCGCTGGAATGAGGGTCGCGTGCAAATGTGCCGCAGTAAATCAACGTATATTTGGATGTGTGGTCCAGGTCTTTTTTTCTACAGTTATGGTGCAGTGAGCATGGGTGACCGCCATTCCATTTGAAGTCTATGGTAGAAGGGGGTCACAATTGCACAAAACTGCTCCAAAATCCTAAAGAAGTGAATGGAAATGGTCATATATGATCACTACCGTTGCATTCCCTAGTGTTTGAGACCCCTGTTTTCAGAAGCAATCAGACACTCACCAATCATAGATTTATAATGGATAATTCGAGGATAACCCTTTAGCATGTACTCACATCTCTATAGAGAATCTCTTCCCGCTCCTGCTCTTCTTGTTGGACTGACTCGGAGACGTGCTGCAGCGTGTACCTCCAGAGCTCCCGCTTGTGACTCTCCACCTCCAGCCTTAAGACAAGTAAAGAGCTAGTGTCTCATCGTGAGATAATTAAAAATACTAGTTATGACAACTTCATATTATCCAAAAATGTCATTAAAGAAGGGAATTTTGTTTACTTACCGTAAATTCCTTTTCTTCTAGCTCTAATTGGGAGACCCAGACAATTAGTTTCATTAGGGTGTATAGCTACTGCCTCCGGAGGCCACACAAAGTATTACACTTAAAAGTGTAAGGCCCCTCCCCTTCTGCCTATACACCCCCCGTGGGATCACGGGCTCCTCAGTTTTAGTGCAAAAGCAAGAAGGAGGAAAGCCAATAAACTGGTTTAAGCAAAATCAATCCGAAGGAATATCGGAGAACTGAAACCATTCAACATGAACAACATGTGTATACAAAAAAACAGGGGCGGGTGCTGGGTCTCCCAATTAGAGCTAGAAGAAAAGGAATTTACGGTAAGTAAACAAAATTCCCTTCTTCTTTGTCGCTCTATTGGGAGACCCAGACAATTGGGATGTCCAAAAGCAATCCCTGGGTGGGTAAAATAATACCGCGTGATAGGGCCGTAAAACGGCCCTTTTCTACAGGTGGGCAATCGCCGCCTGAAGGACTTGTCTACCTAGGCTGGCGTCCGCCGAAGCATAAGTATGCACCTGATAATGCTTGGTAAAAGTGTGCAGACTCGACCAGGTAGCCGCCTGGCACACCTGCTGAGCCGTAGCCTGGTGCCGTAATGCCCAGGACGCACCCACGGCTCTGGTAGAATGGGCCTTCAGCCCTGAGGGAACCGGAAGTCCAGCAGAACGGTAGGCTTCAAGAATTGGTTCCTTGATCCACCGAGCCAGGGTGGATTTGGAAGCTTGCGACCCTTTACGCTGACCAGCGACAAGGACAAAGAGTGCATCCGAGCGGCGCAGGGGCGCCGTGCGGGAAATGTAGATTCTGAGTGCTCTCACCAGATCCAACAAATGCAAATCCTTTTCACATTGATGAACTGGATGAGGACACAAAGAAGGCAAGGAGATATCCTGATTGAGATGGAAGGGGGATACCACCTTAGGGAGAAACTCCGGAATCGGGCGCAGAACCACCTTGTCCTGGTGAATCACCAGGAAGGGAGACTTGCATGACAGCGCTGCTAGCTCGGACACTCTCCGAAGAGACGTGACCGCTACTAGAAAAGCCACTTTCTGTGAAAGGCGAGAAAGGGGAACATCCCTCATAGGCTCGAAAGGCGGCTTCTGGAGAGCAATTAGAACCCTGTTCAGATCCCAGGGCTCTAACGGCCGCTTGTAAGGAGGGACGATATGACAAACCCCTTGCAGGAACGTGCGTACCTGAGGAAGTCGTGCTAGGCGCTTCTGAAAAAATACAGATAGCGCTGAGACTTGTCCCTTGAGGGAGCCGAGCGACAAACCTTTTTCCAAACCGGATTGCAGGAAGGAAAGAAAAGTAGGCAATGCAAATGGCCAGGGAGAAACTCCCTGAGCAGAGCACCAAGATAAGAATATCTTCCACGTCCTGTGGTAGATCTTGGCGGAGGTTGGTTTTCTAGCCTGCCTCATGGTGGCAATGACCTCTTGAGATAATCCTGAATACGCTAGGATCCAGGACTCAATGGCCACACAGTCAGGTTCAGTGCCGCAGAATTCCGACGGAAAAACGGCCCTTGAGACAGCAAGTCTGGTCGGTCTGGTAGTGCCCACGGTTGGCCTACCGCGAGGTGCCACAGATCCGGGTACCACGACCTCCTTGGCCAGTCTGGAGCGACGAGAATGGCGCGGCGGCAGTCCGACCTGATCTTGCGCAGCACTCTGGGCAACAGTGCCAGAGGTGGGAACACATAAGGAAGCCGGAACTGCGACCAATCTTGAACTAAGGCGTCCGCCGCCAGAGCTCGGTGATCGTGAGACCGTGCCATGAAAACCGGGACCTTGTTGTTGTGCCGAGACGCCATTAGGTCGACGTCCGGCATCCCCCAGCGGCGACAGATCTCCTGAAACACGTCCGGGTGAAGAGACCATTCCCCTGCGTCCATACCCTGGCGACTGAGGAAGTCTGCTTCCCAGTTGTCCACGCCTGGGATGTGAACTGCGGATATGGTGGATGCCGTGTCTTCCACCCACGTCAGAATCCGCCGGACTTCCTGGAAGGCTTGCCGACTGCGTGTTCCTCCTTGGTGGTTGATGTATGCCACCGCTGTGGAGTTGTCCGACTGAATTCGGATCTGCTTGCCTTCCAGCCACTGCTGGAAGGCTTGTAGGGCAAGATACACTGCTCTGATTTCCAGAACATTGATCTGAAGGGTGGACTCTTGCTGAGTCCACGTACCTTGAGCCCTGTGATGGAGAAAAACTGCTCCCCACCCTGATAGACTTGCGTCTGTCGTGACCACCGCCCAGGATGGGGGTAGGAAGGACTTTCCCTTTGACAATGAGGTGGGAAGAAGCCACCACCGAAGGGACTCCTTGGCCGCCTGAGAAAGGGAGACGTTCCTGTCGAGGGACTTCGACTTCCCGTCCCATTGGCGGAGAATGTCCCATTGTAGTGGACGCAGATGAAACTGCGCGAAAGGGACTGCCTCCATTGCTGCTACCATCTTCCCTAGGAAGTGCATAAGGCGTCTCAAGGGGTGTGACTGGCCTTGAAGGAGAGATTGCACCCCTGTCTGTAGTGAACGCTGTTTGACCAGCGGAAGCTTCACTATCGCTGAGAGAGTATGAAACTCCATGCCAAGATATGTTAGCGATTGGGTCGGGGTTAGATTTGACTTGGAAAAGTTGATGATCCACCCGAAACTCTGGAGAGTCTCCAGCGCAACGTTCAGGCTGTGTTGGCATGCCTCTTGAGAGGGCGCCTTGACCAGCAGATCGTCTAAGTAAGGGATCACAGAGTGTCCCTGAGAGTGTAGGACTGCTACTACTGCTGCCATGACCTTGGTGAAGACCCGCGGGGCTGTCGCCAGACCGAAAGGCAGGGCTACGAACTGAAGGTGTTCGTGTCCTATAACGAAGCGTAGAAAACGCTGATGCTCTGGAGCAATCGGTACGTGGAGATAAGCATCCTTGATGTCTATTGATGCTAGGAAATCTCCTTGAGACATTGCGGCGATGACGGAGCGGAGGGATTCCATCCGGAACCGTCTGGTTTGCACGTGCTTGTTGAGAAGTTTTAGGTCCAGAACGGGGCGGAAAGACCCGTCCTTTTTTGGTACCACAAACAAATTGGAGTAAAAACCGTGACCTTGCTCCTGAAGAGGAACAGGGGTCACCACTCCTTCTGCCTTTAGAGTGCACACCGCCTGCAGAAGAGCATCGGCTCGGTCGGGAGGTGGAGAAGTTCTGAAGAATCGAGTTGGAGGACGAGAACTGAACTCTATCCTGTACCCGTGGGACAGAATGTCTCTCACCCAACGGTCTTGGACCTGTGGCAGCCAAATGTCGCCAAAGCGGGAGAGCCTGCCACCGACCGAGGATGCGGAGAGAGGAGGCCGAAAGTCATGAGGAAGCCGCCTTGGTAGCGGGTCTTCCGGCTGTCTTTTTTGGGCGTGACTGAGCCCGCCAAGAATCTGAGCTCCTCTGATCCTTTTGAGTCCTTTTGGACGAGGAGAATTGGGACCTACCCGAGCCTCGAAAGGACCGAAACCCCGACTGTCCCCTCCTCTGTTGGGGTTTGTTTTGTCTGGGCTGAGGTAAGGATGAATCCTTACCCTTGGACTGTTTAATGATTTCATCCAAACGCTCACCAAACAGTCGGTCCCCAGAAAATGGCAAACTGGTTAAGCACTTTTTGGAAGCAGAATCTGCCTTCCATTCCCTTAACCACAAGGCTCTGCGTAAAACCACGGAGTTGGCGGACGTCACTGCCGTACGGCTCGTAGAGTCCAGAACAGCATTAATCGCGTAAGACGCAAATGCAGACATTTGAGAGGTTAAGGATGCCACCTGCGGAACAGATGTACGTGTGACCGTGTCAATCTGTGCAAGACCAGCTGAAATAGCTTGGAGTGCCCATACGGCTGCGAATGCTGGAGCAAACGACGCGCCGATAGCTTCATAGATGGATTTCAACCAGAGCTCCATCTGTCTGTCAGTGGCATCTTTAAGTGCAGCCCCATCTTCCACTGCAACTATGGATCTAGCCGCAAGCCTGGAGATTGGAGGATCCACCTTGGGACACTGGGTCCAGCCTTTGACCACGTCAGGGGGGAAGGGGTAACGTGTATCCTTAAGCCGTTTGGAGAAACGCTTATCTGGATAAGCGTGGTGTTTCTGGACTGACTCTCTAAAGTCAGAGTGGTCCAGAAAAGTACTTAATTTACGCTTGGGATACCTGAAATGGAATTTCTCCTGCTGTGAAGCTGACTCCTCCACCGGAGGAGCTGGGGGAGAAATATCCAACATTCTATTGATGGACGCTATAAGATCATTCACTATGGTGTCACCATCAGGAGTATCCAAATTGAGAGCGGTCTCAGGATCAGAATCCTGATCAGCTACCTCCGCCTCATCATACAGAGAGTCCTCCTGCTGGGACCCTGACCAGTGTGATGAAGTCGAGGGCCGCTCATAGCGAGCTCGCTTAGGCTGTCTGGGACTGTCGTCCGTGTCAGAGCCGTCACCCTGGGATGCATGGGACACCCCCGGAGCCCGGAGCTGTTCCAACTGAGGGGGACCAGGGAGCAGTGATTCAACCGTGCCCATGGTCTGAGTTACTGGTCTAGACTGCAAAGTTTCTAGAATTTTAGTCATAGTCACAGACAATCTATCAGCAAAAACTGCAAACTCTGTCCCCGTCACCTGGACAGTATTCACAGGTGGTTCTCCCTGGGTCACCTCTAGCAGAGGCCCCGGCCGAGCAAGTGCCACAGGGGCCGAGCACTGCACACAATGGGGGTCAGTGGAACCTGCCGGTAGAGTAGCCTCACATGCGGTACAAGCAGCATAGAAAGCCTGTGCCTTGGCACCCTTGCTTTTTGCGGACGACATGCTGTTGTCTCCTCTGAGCAATCTAGGAGGGTATATAGCCAAGAATCACCAGCGACCGTACAGTGCAATGTATAGCATGCAAGCATAAAAATACAATTGTACACTTCGGCACTAGTGGGGTCAGCACCAGAGGTGCCGCTTACCGCCCGCTCAAAAGCGGGTGTGTGGTCGCCAGAATCCCGTGCCTGGGTCTCCCAGAACTTGTCTCCCCTCTCCAGCTCAAACTGCACACAGGAATGGCTGCCGGCGTTCTGTGAAGAGGGGCGGACCGTGGGCGTGCCTCAGACAAAGAGCGGGAAACTAGCGTCCCACTGTGCTCAGTGTGAGGGCTGGAGTATGTAAAGTAGACTCCAGCCCTCGGCGCTGACGTTCTGTACAGCGTCCCGCCCCTTCCCTGACTGGCAGGCCTGGGGGCGGGAACGAAACGAAACTAGGCCGCAAAAGCCGGGGACTCTAGTAATAAGCGCGGCCGTCAAATATGCACGGCCAGCGCGGAAGTCCCCGGCGCACCACAAGTCCCAGCCGCGCCGCAGTGTAAAACTGACAGCAGCGGCCGGCGCGGCAGTTTCCAATACATTAACTCCCTCAGCAAGCTGTAGTTAGTGTGGCACAAGCGCGCAGCGCTGTTGTCCCCGGCGCACTAACACACTCAGCCATGCTGCAGTGTGTCTGCGCGCGGTCTGTACGGGGACACAGAGTACCTTGACGTAGCAGGGCCCTGTCCCTGACGATACTCAGCTCCATATCCAGCAGATTCCCCAGGGGCTGTGGATGGAGCGCGGTCTCAGTGCCTGGAGACCGGTAAAATCCCACTTCACCCAGAGCCCTAAGGGGGATGGGGAAGGATGCAGCATGTGGGCTCCAGCCTCCGTACCCGCAATGGGCACCTCAACCTTAACAAACACCGCCGACAAAAGTGGGGTGAGAAGGGAGCATGCTGGGGACCCTAGTATGGGTCCTCTTTTCTTCCATCCGACATAGTCAGCAGCTGCTGCTGACTAAACAGTGGAGCTATGCGTGGATGTCTGACCTCCTTCGCACAAAGCTTCAAAACTGAGGAGCCCGTGATCCCACGGGGGGTGTATAGGCAGAAGGGGAGGGGCCTTACACTTTTAAGTGTAATACTTTGTGTGGCCTCCGGAGGCAGTAGCTATACACCCTAATGAAAACTAATTGTCTGGGTCTCCCAATAGAGCGACAAAGAAAATATAAATAGCTCTTCATTAGAAAACATGGCTCCCAGCGCGAGGTATTTACACAAGCAGCAAACGTGGAGATCCTTTAGGCTACTTTCACACATCCGGTTTGAGCCCTGCGGCTCAATCCGGCTGTGAAAACTATGCAACGGATGCGGCGAAAACACCGCATCCTTTGCATAAGTTTTTACATGCGGCCCGTCCGTTTTTTTCCGGTTGCGGCATGCTACTGAGCATGCGCAGTGGAAAAAACCGCATGCGGCGACCGGATGCGTTTTTTTCCGCATCGCGCCGCATCCGGCCTCCATAGATATGCATTGAAAAATGCGCCGCAGCGGCCGGATGCGGCGCGATGCGGTGTTTTTTGCCGGAGCAAAAAACGTTGCAGGGAACGTTCGATCCGGCCGCGGCATCGGCTAAATCTGCCGCATGCGGCCAAAACCGGACCGAACGCAAGCCCCTGCGGCACAATACGGCACTAATGTAACTCTATGCAAAAAAAAACGCAACCGGCGTTACAAAAGCCGGTTGCGGTTTTTCTGCAGAACGCCGTATTGTGCCGCAGAGCAAAAATCCGGATGTGTGAAAGTAGCCTAACAGAGGCCCAAGAAGTCTTACAAATTGATACAATATTAGAACAAGTACTTATTTGAGTCCACAAAATAAAGGGGTTCTACAGTGGGTATAAAAAGTATTCAGACCCCTTTCAATTTTTCACTCTGTTTCATTGCAGCCATTTGGTAAATTCAAAAAAGTTATTTTTTTTTCTCATTAATGTACACTCTGCACCCCATCTTAACAGAAATGTAGACATTTTTACAAATGTATTAAACAAAAAAACTGAAATATCACATGGTCATATGTATTCAGACCCTTTCCTCAGACACTCATAGTTAAGTCACATGCTGTCCATTTCCTTGTGATCCTCCTTGAGATGGTTCTACTCTTTCATTGGAGTCTGGCTGTGTTTAAACTGATAGGACTTGATTTGGAAAGACACATACCTTTCTATATAAGACCTCACAGCTCACAGTGCATGTCAGACCAAATGAGAATCATGAGGTCAAAGAAACTGCCCAAGGAGCTCAGAGACAGAATTGTGGCAAGACACAGATATGGCCAAGGTTACAAAAGAATATCTGCAGAACTCAAGGTTCCTAAGAGCACAGAGGCCTCCATAATCTTTAAATGTAAGAAGTTTGGGACCACCAGAACTCTTCCTAGACCTGGCCGTCCAGCCAAACTGAGCAATCATGGGACAAGATCTTTGGTGAGAGAGGTAAAGAAGAACCCCAAGATCATTGTGGCTGAACTCCAGAGATGCAGTAGGGAGATGGGAGAAAGTTCCACAAAGTCAACTATCACTGCAGCCCTCCAACAGTCCGGCCTTTATGGTAGAGTGGCCAGACGGAAGACTCTCCTCAGAGCAAGACATATGAAAGCCCGCATAGAGTTTGCAAATAAAAAAAAAAAAAAAAAAACAACACATGGACTCTCAGAATATGAGAAATATGATTCTCTGGTCTAATGAGACAAAGACAGAACTTTTTGGTGATAATTCTAAGCAGTATGTGTGGAGAAAACCAGGCACTGCTCATCACCTGCCCAATACAATCCCAACAGTGAAACATGGTGGTGGCAGCATCATGCTATGGGGGTGTTTTTCAGCTGTAGGGACAGAACGACTGATTGCAATTGAAGGAAAGATAAATGCGGCCAAGTAAAGAGATATCGTGGAAGAAAACCTATTCCTGAGTGCTCTGGACCTCAGACTTGGCTGAAGGTTCACCTTCCAAAAAGACAACAACCCTAAACACACAGTTAAAATAACAAAAGGAGTGACTTCAGAACAACTCTGTGGGCATTATTTACTGGCCCAGCCAGAGCCCTGACCTAAACCCAATTGAGCATCTCTGGAGAGACCTGAAAATGGTTGTCCACCAACGTTCACCATTCAACCTGACGGAACTGGAGAGAATCTGCAAGGAAGAATGGCAGAGGATCCCCAAATCCAGGTGTGAAAACACCACGGTTACTTAACGGTAGCCGGTTTTTCCACAACCCATGACAGCACCACGTGAAAGAGAGGGATCCGCCCAGCGAGGACAGGAAACCATTCTGAATAAAAGGGCGGTACCTCTTCCCTTCGTCAGTTGATTACCGAGAATGAGAGGACCTCCAACAATCGTTAGAACTTACTCCGTCACCACTAAACACACACAAGCACACCCAGAAGTGTACACCAAGGATGAGAAAGGGAGGGATTATATGGGTGCTGTCATGGGTTCTGGAAAAACCGGTGTGAGATTCATGTGGGATTAGTGGATGAGTGCAGGTATATCTCACCCCGGTATCGGTCCTATGTGACTTAGCCTGGTCAGGATCACCTGGCTACTAATGGATTAATGGGAGGTGAAGGACTGATGTAAAAGGAGTCTGGGAAGTTGGGGGAGGCTCTCCAGCTGGGAACACAGAAAGCCTGTCTGTAGGGGACACTTGTGAGTGGGAGCAGTGTTTGATGTCTGTATGGTTTAGCTGGAAGGGAGAAGCCCTCCAGTTTGTAGTTAGGATATCACCCTGTATAGTTAGCGCCGGACAGGCAAGGATTTATTTTGTTGGTGTTTTTCTTTTGTTTATGCTTCACTGCAATAAACCTGACCAAGCGTCAGTTACAGCTCGAATTCGGCTGTCTGCTTGAGGTGAATACGTGCCCTTTGAACCCAGCAAAGGCGATCTCCGAGCGTGTTATCACACCGGCTACCGGTAAGTAACCGTGGTGTTTTCCCCTCACCCATGACAGCACCAAGTGAGAGATTTCCAGAGAAACCTATTTAGGGAGGGACCACCGCCTCAAGCACCTGTCTACCAAACAAAAGAGCAGCCGAGGAGGATAGGTCCAACCGATAGTGCCGGAAAAAAGTAGACTGTGAGGACCAGGTAGCGGTCCTACAAATTTGTTCAATAGATACCTGCGCACGTTCAGCCCAGTAGGTAGACACCGCTCTGGTGGAATGGGCCTGAATGGGCGCTCCACTAGAGGAGTAGGCTAAAGCAATGGCCTCCCTAATCCACCTAGCAATAGTACTCTTTGACACCCGCTGACCCTTTGTACTACCCTGAAAGGAGATGAATAATGACTAAGTCTTCCTCACTGCCCACGTCACTGAAAGATAGCGCAGGAGGGCCCTGCGCACATCCAGGGTGTGAAATCTACGTTCCCCTTCACTAGTGAGACGACTGCAGAACGAGGGCAGGACTATCTCTTGCGTTTCTATGAAAATGAGATGCGACTTTCGGGAGATACGCTGGGTCTGGCCGCAAGATGACTCTATCCTCAAGGACCTGAATGTAAGGCTGCACAACGGATAGGGCCTGTAAATCACTGATCCTCCGCGCTGAGGTTAACGTGACTAGCAATATGGTTTTCAGGGTAAGCAACTTCAGGGAAAGCTCTGTCAAGGGCTCAAAGGGGGGTCCCGAGAGGGCATCCAAGACCAAGTTCAGGTCCCAGGGAGGAACCCTTGGTATAACCACTGGTTTAGACCTACCACTAGCCATAATAAATCGCTTACCCACTTGTTGGCCGCCAGGTTACAATTGTACAGGGCCCCCAAGGCAGAGACCTGAACCTTGAGAGTGTTCACAGCTAACCCCAGATCAAACCCCTTTTGCAGGAATTCCAAAATGCACTCAATAGGAGCTTCCGGACCCAGGGGACAATCAGAACTGCAGGAATTTTTGCCACACTCTCCCGTATATTCTGGTGGTAAAAGGTTTTCGGCTTTTCAACAACGTAGAAATAAAGTCAGGGGAAAAACCTTTGCTCCTCAATAGTGACCTTTCAAATTCCAAGCTGTCAAATGGAATCCTTTCACTTGTGCGTGGAATACTGGTCCCTGTACTAGTAGAAGAATTGGATCCAGCAGCACGTCCAAGATAAATGATAAAATGTAACTATTTCAAAAGACTAAAAACATGTTGGATGGACATCCAGTGGTGATTAAAAAACGTCTTACGCGTTTCTGGCCTAGTGGCCCTAAATCTTAGACATATTACAACCAAATAGAACACAATATATACAAGAGTACCCAGCTACTCCTTCAAACAGAAAAAAAAAAAAAAACACAGCATTTCCGATTTAAACGTGCCCAGGTTGAATCAATCAGGCTGTTGAAAAAAATCACAGCATGGGAAAATCCAATTCATGGTTCCCATGCTGGCAAATTAACCCTTCCATTGATTGTGTCGGGTCCATGGATCATATTATATAAGCTTTTAAATAATTCCAGTTGTTGTATTTAATTTTCAATTGTTTAATATTTTTTTTCTATATTCTGCTTTATTTAATTTTTTTCTGTTATCTTTTCTATAACACCAAATAAATAAATAATTATAATTGTTAAAGAATAATAATAATCCACGGATATCAACAACTGAATTGACTACAACCCGTTATGACAATCATGTTTTAACAGACAACATTTTAAAATATTATTGGTTTGTTACCAGCTAGACGATCTATAACAAAAAAAAAACAAAAAAAACAAAAAAACAAACCAAAACATAGATCGTAATCGAAATAAAACAAAATATAGAAAAAAATATTAACAAACAATTGAAAATTAAATACAACAACTGGAATTATTTACAAGCTTATATAATATGATCCATGGACCCGACACAATCAATGGAAGGGTTAATTTGCCAGCATGGGAACCATGAATTGGATTTTCCCATGCTGTGATCTTTTCAACAGCCTGATTGATTCAACCTGGGCACGTTTAAATCGGAAATGCTGTGTTTTTTTTTGTTTTTTTTCTGTTTGAAGGAGTAGCTGGGTACTCTTGTATATATTGTGTTATATTTAGCTGTAATATGTCTAAGATTAAGGGCCACTAGGCCAGAAACGCGTAAGACGTTTTTTTAATCACCCCTGGATGTCCATCCAACATGTTTTTAGTCTTTTGAAATAAAGTTACATTTTAGGCTATGTGCGCACGTGTGCGTAATTCATGCAGTTACGCTGCGCTTTGTAACGCAGCGTAACTGCATGCGTCCTGCGTCCCCTGCATAATCTATGGAGATTGTGCAGGGGCCGTGCGCACGTGGCATCTTAGAGCGCAGCGCTTCGGCTGCTGCCCGAAGCGCTGCGTTCAAGAAGTGACATGTCACTTCTTCCGTGCGCTTTGCTGGCAGCTCCTGCTCTGTCTATGGCAGGAGCTGCAGGCAGAGCGCATGGAATCGGCTTTTTTTTTTCTACGGACATTTTCTGCAGCGATTTGAAGCGCACGTGTGCTCTTCAGATCGCTGCAGAAATTTCTGCAGGGCTAGTACGCAACGTGCGCACATAGCCTTATCATTTATCTTGGACGTGCTGCTGGATCCAATTCTTCTACCGGTTACTGCTTTCTCCTGCACCTGGAGCCCACCTCCTTGCACCGTCCTGAATAGAGGATCATTAATCGGGTGAGCTGGAAAAAATTTTCTTTTCGTATTGGTCCCTGTACTAAACAGGTCCGGAACCTCCGGCAGAACCCAGGGATCCGTGACAGACATCGCCCTCAGGAGAGAAAACCATGGCCTTTTGGGCCAGAAGGGGGCGATAAGAAGTACCCTCGCCCGGTCCTCCCTGATTTTTTGCAGAACGGTCGGCAGCATGATAATTGGAGGAAACGCGTAAGCTAGTCTGAAGGTCCATGGAACTTGTAGCGCGTCTACGGCGAAGGGCTGGTCCGATGGGCTTAGCGAACAGAACTGCACTACCTGCCTGTTCAGTCTGGTGGCAATGAGGTCTATCTGTGGCATGTCCCAGAGAGTCACTATCTGTCAAAAGACCCGAGGATTCAAGGACCATTCCCCTTACCGCAGGTGATGGCGGCTGAGGTAATATGCCATGACATTGAGACGACCCTTGATGTGGAGAGCTGAGAGGGAGAGAAGATGTTGCTCCGCCCAGAGAAACAGTCTGTAAGACACCTGCATGAGGGATGGGGATCTCGTGCCCCCCTGGTGGTTGACATAGGAGACTGTGGACTGGTTGTCTGACATGACCAGAACATGCCGTCCTTGAAGGTGAGGGAGAAAGGCGTGTAGGGCACGCTCCGCTGCCCACAGTTCCCGGAGATTCGAGGGGTGTGCTGCTTCCCATGGTGACCACCATCCCTGAAAAATGTGCTCGAGAAGGTGAGCTCCCCAGCAGGACTGGCTGGCATTGGTAGTGACCACCCTCCGGTCCCGAGGTAGCCAGGGAACACCTACAGACAAGTTGTCCATGGACGTCCAAAAGAGGAGAGCGCTTCTGACCGCCCAGGATAGGGTGACGACCCCTTCCAAACAATCGTTTAATGTTTTCTGGGCATACAGAACCTGCCATTGGAGAGCCCTGGAGTGGACCCGACTCCACGGAACTGCCGGGAAGCAAGATGTCAGAGTACCCAGCAAGGACATAGCCTGCCTCAGAGACATCCTGGGATGGTGGATCGCCCGCAGGGCCAAGCCTGAAACCCTCTGAATCTTTTCTGCTGGCAAAAGGCACTGCTGACACACAGAGTTGAGAGTGAGACCGAGGAATGATTGAATCGTAACTGGGTCAAGCCGGGACTTTTCGTATTTCACCAGCCAACCCAGGTTTTGCAGATTCATTTGAAGGTACCGGAGATGTGCCGCACATTGCTGTTTGGAGTTCCCAATCACCAGGAAGTCGTCCAGGTAAGGAACCAGCAGAACATTCCGTATCCGTAAATGAGCCGACATCTCCGACACTATTTTCGTAAAAATCCTGGGGGCGACAGACAGCCCGAAGGGGAGGGCTCGGAACTGAAAATGACCGATTTGGTTGTTGATGGAAACAGCCACTCGTAGAAACTGTTGAAAGTGTGGATGTATAGGGACATGGTAATAGGCATCTTTCAAGTCTATTACCGCCATATAATAGTCCCGAAACAGCAGCTTTATTGCCGACTGAACAGACTGCATCTTGAACGGGAAATACTGAAAAGAAGGGAATTTTGTTTACTTACCGTAAATTCCTTTTCTTCTAGCTCCAATTGGGAGACCCAGACAATTGGGTGTATAGCTATTGCCTCTGGAGGCCACACAAAATATTACACTTAAAAGTGTAAGGCCCCTCCCCTTCTGGCTATACACCCCCAGTGGGATCACTGGCTCACCAGTTTTAGTGCCAAAGCAAGAAGGAGGAAAGCCAATAACTGGTTTAAAGACCAATTCAATCCGAGGAAACATCGGAGAACTGAACCATACCACATGAACAACATGTGTACCCGAAAAAACAGAAAAAACCCAGAGAAAACAGGGCGGGTGCTGGGTCTCCCAATTGGAGCTAGAAGAAAAGGAATTTACGGTAAGTAAACAAAATTCCCTTCTTCTTTTTCGCTCCTAATTGGGAGACCCAGACAATTGGGACGTCCAAAAGCAGTCCCTGGGTGGGTAAAAGAATACCTCGTGATAGGGCCGTCAAACAGCCCTTTCCTACAGGTGGGCAATTGCCGCCTGAAGGACTTATCTACCTAGGCTGGCGTCTGCCGAAGCGTAGGTATGCACCTGAAAATGCTTGGTAAAAGTATGCAGACCCAATCAGGTAGGTGCCTGACACACCTGCTGAGCCGTAGCCTGGTGCCGTAATGTCCAGGATGCACCCACGGCTCTGGTAGAATGGGCCTTCGGCCTTGAGAGAACCAGAAGCCCAGTAGAACTGTAGGTTTCAAGAATTGGTTCCTCGATCCCCCGAGCAAGGGTGGATTTGGAAGCTTGCGACTGTTTACGCCGACCAGCGACAAGGACAAAGAGTGCATCCGGGTGGCGCAGGAGCGCCATGCGGGAAGTAGAACCTGAGTGCTCTCACCAGAACCAACAGATGCAAATCTTTCTGAAATTGATGGACTGGACGAGGACACCAAGAAGGTGAGGTGATATCCTGATTGATATGAAAGTGGGATACCACCTTAGGGAGAAATTCCGGAACCGGACGCAGAACTACCCTGTCCTGGTGAAGGACCAGGAAGGGAGTTTGTATGAGAGCGTTGCTAGCTCGGAAACTCTCCTAAGAGACGAGACCGTTACTAGAAGGCCACTTCCCGTGAAAAGCGGGAAGGGAGACATCCTTCAAAGGCTCGAAAGGCGGCATCTGGAGAGCAATTAGAACCTTGTTCAGATCTCAGGGCTCTAACGGCCGCTTGTACGGAGTGCTGAGAAGACAAACTCCCCGTAGGAACGTGCGTACCTGAGGAAGTTGTCGTTTCTGAAAAAATACAGATAGCGCTGAGACTTGTCCCTAAAGGGAACTGAGCGACAACCCATTTTCCTACCTAGATTGCAGGAAGGAAGGAAACATAGACGATGCAACCGGCCAGGGAGAAACACCCTGCGCCGAGCACCGAGATAAGAATATCTTCCACGTCCTGTGTTCAATCTTGGCGGACGTTGGTATGCTAGCCTGTCTCATGGTGGCAACCACGTCCTGAGGTAATCCTGACGACACTAGGTTCCAGGACTCATACCACAACATCCTCGGCCAATTTGTAGCGACGAGGATGGCGCGGCCGCAGTCGGTCTTGATCTAGCGCAGTACTCTGGGCAACAATGCCAGAGGTGGCACCTAAGGTAGCTGGAACTGCGACCAATGCTGAACTAAGGCGTTTGCCGCCAGAGCTCGATGATTGTGAAACCGTGCCATGAAGCTGGCACATTGTTGTTGTGCCGTGACGCCATTAGATCGACGTCCGGCCTCTGTCAGCGGCGCCAGATCTCCTGAAACCCGTCCGGGTGAGGAGACCATACTCTTTCGGCCACACCTCAGCGACTTAGGAAGTCAGCTTCCTAGTTTCCACACTTGGGATGTGAATTGTGGATATGGTGGATGCCGTGTCTTCCACCCACATCAGAACCTGCCGGACTTCCTGGAAGGCTTGCCGGTTGCGCGTTCTTCCTTGGTGGTTGATGTATGCCACCGCTGTGGAGCTGTCCGACTGAAGTCGGATATGCTTGCTTTCCAGCCGCTGTTGGAAGGTTTGTAGGGCAAGATACACTGCTCTGTGTTCAAGAACATTGATCCGAAGGGTGGACTCTTGCTGAGTCCACGTACCCTGAGCGCTGTAGTGGAGAAAAACTGCTCCCCACCCTGATAGACTCGCGTCTGTCGTAACTATCGCCCAGGATGGGGATAGGAAGGACCTTCTTTTTGACCAAGAGGTGGGAAGAAGCCACCACCGTAGAGATTCCTTGGCCGCCTGAGAAAGAACGACGACTCTGTTGAGGGACGTCGACTCCTCGTCCCATTGGCGGAGAATGTCCTATTGTAGTGGACGCAGTAAAACTGCGCGAAAGGAACTGCCTCCATTGCTACCATCTTACGTAGGAAGTGCATGAGGCGTCTCAATGTGTGCGACTGGTTCTTAAAGAAGAGCTTGCAGCCCGTAGTGAATGCTGTTTGTCTAGCGGAAGCTTCACTATCGCTGAGAGAGTAAGAAACTCTATGCCTAGATATGTTATCGATAGGGTCGGGGTCGGATCTGACTTTAAAAAGTTGATGATCCACCCAAAACTCTAGAGAGTCTCCAGCGCAACGTTCGGGCAGTGTTGGCATGTTTCCTAAGAGAGTGCCTTGACAAGTAGATCGTCTAAATACGGGATCACAGAGTGACCCTGAGAGTGCAGGACTGTGACTACTGCTGCCCTGACCTTGGCGAAGACCAGTGGGACTGTCGCTAGCCGGAAGGTAGAGCTACGAACAGAAGGTGTTCGTCTCCTATAACGAAGCGTAGAAACGCTAGTGCTCTGGATCAATCGGCACGTGTGGATAAGCATCCTTGATGCCTAATGATGCTAGGAAATATCCTTGGGACCTTGAGGCGATGACATGGCGGAGGGATTCCATCCGGAACCGCCTGGTGTCCACGAGCTTGCTGAGCATTTTTAGATCCAGAACGGGACGGAACGGCCCGTTGTTATAGGTACCGCAAAGAATTTGGGGTAAAAACCGTGACCTTGTTCCTGAAGAGGAACGGGGGTCAACACTCTTTCTGCCTATAGAGTGCCCCCTGTTTGCAGAAGAGCAGCGGCTCGGCCGGGAGGTGGAGAAATTCTGAAGAATCGAGTTGGAGGACGAGAAGTGAGCTCAATCCTGTACCCGTGAGACAGAATGTCTCACACTCAATGGTCATTGACCTATGGCAGCTAAATATCGCCAAGGCGGGAGAGCCTGCTACCGACCGAGGCCGCAAGTCATGAGGAAGCCGCCTTGGAAGCGGGTTTTCAGACTGTCGCTTTTTTGGGCGTGACTGAGCCCGCTAAGAATCTGAGCTCCTCTGATCCTTTTGAGTCCACATTGGACGAGGAAAAATGGGACCTGCCCGAGCCTCGAAAAGGCCGAAAACCCCGACTGCCTCTTGCTCTGTTGGGGTTTGTTGTGTCCGGGCTGAGGAAAGGATGAATCCTTACCCCTGGACTGTTTAATGGTTACATCCAACGGTCACCAAACAGTCGGTCAGCAGAAAAAGGCAACTGGTTAAGCAACCTTTTTTGGAAGCAGAATCTGCCTTCCATTCACTTAACGAGCAGACCAGGCTCTGCTTAAAAACACGGAGTAGCGGAGGCTACCGCCGCACGGTTCGCAGAGTCCAGGACAACCTGAATCGCGTAAGAAACAAATGCAGACATTTGAGAGGTTAAGGATGCCACCTGCGGCACAGATGTACGTGTAACCGTGTCAATCTGTGTAAGACAAGCTGAAATAGCTTGGAGTGCCAAAAGGGAGAGAATGCCGGAGCCAACGGTGCGCCGACAGCCTCATAGATGGCTTTCGACCAGAGATCCATCTGTCTGTCAGTGGCATCTTTGAGTGCAGTTCCATCTCCCATTGCAACTATGGATCTAGCTACCAGCCTGGATGGAGGATGCCGCTTGGGACACTGGGTCCAGTCCTTGACCAAGTCAGGGGACAGGGATAACGTGTATCCTAAGCCGTTTGGAGAAGCGCATATCTGGATAAGCGTGGTGTTCCTGGACTGCCTCTCTGAAGGCAGAGTGGTCCAGAAAAATACGTGAAGCTGACTCCTCCACTGGAGGAGCTGTGAGAAATAACCCACATTCTATAGATGGACGCTATAAGATTATTTACTATGGCGTCACGATCAGGTGTATCCAGATTGAGAGCGGTCTCAGGATCAGAATCCTGAGCCGCTACTTCCGCCTCATTACACCGCGAGTCCTTCTGCTAGGACCCTGATGAAACCGAGGCCGCTCATAGTGAGCCCGCTTAGGCTGTCTGGGACTGACGTCCGTGCAGAGCCGTGACTCTGGGATGCGTGTGACATTCCCGGAGCTGTTAGTTGTTCACACTGAGGGGGGCCATGGATCAATGATTCAACAGTGCCCATATTGTGAGAGACATGTCCGGACTGCTAGGCTTCTAGTATCATAGCCATAGTCTCAGAAAAACTGTCAGTAAATACTGCAGACACCGTCCTCATCCCCTGGCCATTAGTGCATACAATGGGAGTCTATGTAACCTGCCGGCCGTATAGCCGTACATGCTGTACCAGCTGTATAGAAAAACATGTGGTTCTGCACCTTTGTTTTACACAGAGAATATGCTGATAACTCCTCCGCATAATCCAGGAGGGTATATACAACGTGCGACCAAACAGTGCAATGTATATAGTACAAGCATATCTATAAGTGCACTTCTGCACTAGTGGGGTTAGCACCACAGGTGCTGCTTAACGCCTGTTGCAGCGATTGTGTGACTATCAGAATGGCAGGGTCTTCCACACTTGTCTCTGTATCGTACAGAAACTGACACTAATGGCTGCCGGCGTCCTTGTAGAGAAGGAAGCCGTGGGCGTGCCTGAGAAAGTGCGGGAATCCGGATTCACAGTGCACACAGTGAGAGGGGTGGAGTATGCAAAACATACTCCAGCTCTCAGCGCTGCAGTGCTATGCAGCGTCACGCCCCTACCCTGACTGTCAGGGCTGTGGGCGGTAACGAAGGGAGACTAGGCCCAGAAGCCGGGGACTCGAGTTAACAGCGCGGCCGCCGTAAAAGCGCGGGCCGCGCTGAAGTCCCCGGCGCACCACAAGTGCCAGCCGCGCCGCAGTCCCAGCGGCCGGCGCGACCGATTCTAGAAGTGGCCAGCGTCCCGCCCCTCTCCTGACTGGCAGGTCTGGGGGCGGGAACGAACGGAAGCAGGCCGCAAAAGCCGGGGACTCTAGTTATCAGCGCGGCCGCCGTAAAAGCGCGGGCCGCGCTGAAGTCCCCGGCGCACCACAAGTGCCAGCCGCGCCGCAGTCCCAGCGGCCGGCGCGACCGATTCCTAGAAGTGGACAGCGTCCCGCCCCTCTCCTGACTGGCAGGTCTGGGGGCGGGAACGAACGGAAGCAGGCCGCAAAAGCCGGGGACTCTAGTTATCAGCGCGGCCGCCATAAAAGCGCAGGCCGCGCTGAAGTCCCCGGCGCACTACAAGTGCCAGCCGCGCCGCAGTCCCAGCGGCCGGCGCGACCAATTCCCATAAGTGAGCCTGCTTCAGCGAAGCTGAATGAGGCCATGGCACAGGCGCCGCAGCGCCGATGTCCCCCGGCGCACTACAACACCCAGCATGCTGCGGTGTGAGCGCCAAATGCACGGGGACACAGAGTACCTTGAGGAAGCAGGGCCATGTCCCTGATGTACTCCGCTCCATCCAGCATCTTCTCCAGGGGCTGTAGATGGAGCACGGTCTCAGTGCCTGGAGACCGGTAAATCCCACTTCACCCAGAGCCCTGTAAAAAGGGATGGGGAAGGAATCAGCATGTGGGCTCCTGCCGCCGTACCCGCAATGGGTACCTCAACCTTACAAACACCTCCGACATACAGTGGGGTGAGAAGGGAGCATGCTGGGGACCCTTAGTATGGGCCCTCTTTTCTTCCATCCGACATAGTCAGCAGCTGCTGCTGACTAAAAAGTGGAGCTATGCGTGGATGTGTTGCCTCCTTCGCACAAAGCACAAAACTGGTGAGCCAGTGATCCCACTGGGGGTGTATAGCCAGAAGGGGAGGGGCCTTACACTTTTAAGTGTAATACTTTGTGTGGCCTCCAGAGGCAATAGCTATACACCCAATTGTCTGGGTCTCCCAATTAGGAGCGAAAAAGAAAAACGGTTGAGAAGTCTGAGGTTTATTATCGTTCGGAAGGAACCGTCCGGTTTTCCTACGAGAAAGAGGGGGGAATAGAACCCCCTTCCCCTTTCTGCAATGGGTACCTCGCACAGGACTGCCTTCCCAATCAACAGCAGGACTTCCGATTCCAGAGCTTGTTGCTCCGACTGCGACCTCCGAAGAGGAGTAATAACGAAATGCTGTGGTGGCTGAAGGAGAAATTGTAACTGGAGATCGTCTCTGATAATGGATCGAATGTAGGCATTGGAGGAAATGCTTTCCCACTGCTCCAGAAAGTGAGAAAGGTATCCCCCGACCGGTAGCCTGGCGTCACTGGACAGATTTCTTTGAGGAGGCTGTGGCGCCCCCGAACATGAAGCCGGAGTCCCGCTTGGGTCTGTGCTCCCACCGCCGATTATCCGGGGGCTGCCTTTGGAGAACCTCTGGCTCCGAATGCCCGTCTGGCTTGATTGGACAGTCCAGCAGAACGAGCCCCTAGTCTGATAACATCTGCTGAGGAATCCGCCAGAAAGGCCGCTGCCCCTTGGAGAAGTGGAAATTTAGATAGGATCTTTTCACGGGAGGCGTTATCCCGCAACTGATCCTCAACCTGTTGGAGCCAGATCATTAGGGAATGGGCTGTGCAGGTATTTGCGATAGCCGGCCTCAAGATCCCTGCAGATGTTTCCCATAAGTGTTTAAGAACGACATCCGCTTTTTTGTCCAGGGGATCTTTCAATGTTCCCGAGTCTTCTAAGGGGATGCCTCCTCGTCGAGAGGACTTCGCGACGGCAGCATCGATCCAAGGTGCCTTATCCCATACGACCGTCTTGTCCTCGTCAAAGGGATATTTTCGCTTGGAGGAGGAGGGGAGAGAATCTGATTTGTCTGGACGCTTCCACTCCTTTTGAATAAGCGCCTCAATCTTTTTGTTGACCGGAAAGGTATGCTTCTTCCTTTCTTCCAGTCCTCCAAACATAACATCCTCCAGGGATCTAGAGGATTTCTCCTCTGTCAACCCCATAGTTGCCCTGACCGATTTAACTAGTGTCCCTATATCATCAATGGAGAAGCACGGTCTGCCTCCTACATCACTGAGGACGAGGAGTCTGAGTCTGAAGTAGTACCGGAGGAAGATGAGGAAGGGGCAGAGTCAACTGGTTTTGATTTTTTCCTCTTTAAGAAAGCCTTCATGGAATCTTGTACCTCTGAGTGGATAGCCGAACGGACGTCCGCTGAGAGTCCCGGAGATTCCTCCGCAATTGTGTGACGAATGCACACCTGACACAACTTCTTTTGCCACTCCTCCGAGAGGGGTTCTCTGCATAGGGGGCACTCCTTATGCTTCTTTTTGGGCATCAATTTTTTTAGGGGCCTAAGAAGGGCAGACAAAAGCGGGGGGGAAACAAAAAAAAACAAAAAAAATCACACAAGGGAACTATGAGTAGGGTGACATTCACGAAGATCACTCATCACCATAGGAATCAAGAGTACCGGTTTTGAAGGCTGTTTTGGAACATCAATAGGTCTCACAGGAGCCGTAGAGTCATGAGAGGATCTGCGGTCATGGCTGCCACGACCCGTCCGGCCAGCGTCACTAGAGTGGTCATCCGTTTTTCTGCCCTGCTGACGACGCACTGGAGAGCGGTGCTGTTCATCCGTATCCATGGCAGAGCACAGGCACAAGCACCTGACAGCGCCAGAAGAGCAGTTTTATATACAATCCTCCGCCTTCCGGTCCCGGGAGAGGCACCTCCCCGTTGCCCCCAGGCTCCCCACGGTGCACGTTTAGGAGTGCCCGCATCCCGGAATGGCAGGCCGCACGCCCCACAGCATTGCATGGGCGCCGCCATCTTCAGCTGGTGACGTCACGCAAGGCCCGCCTCCATATCCCAGCGTGCCTGCCGCGCGGCCGCACACCCGGAAGTCCCAGGCAGCATGGAGCGCAGGGCAGGGAGGAAGGAGCGGCAGACCGGGATCCTAGGAACGGCTCCTGCTGCCCACTCCCGCACGGACACCAGGACCCCCCAAGGGCAGGTGGACGGCGCTTCCAGCTCCGAAGAACGGTGCTACAGGACTCACCCTGCTCTTCCAGACACCGGACGGGGCTGGGTAAGTAGGCAACTTCTTTTCTTCACCGCCGGTTTTCAGAACAGGGGTCCCCCATCAAGGACAGGAAACCAAGTGACGAAGGGAAGAGGTACCGCCCTTTTATTCAGAATGGTTTCCTGTCTTCGCTGGGCGGATCCCTCTCTCTCACGTGGTGCTGTCATGGGTGAGGGGAAAAACTTGTTCCATCATTCCCAAGAAGACTCATGGCTGTACGAGCTCAAAAGGTGTTTCTACTCAATACTGAGCAAAGGGTCTGAATACTTATGACCATGTGATACTTCAGTTTTTCTTGTTTAATAAATTTGAAAACATTTCTACATTTCTGGGGGGTTTTTTTGTCAAGATGGGGTGCAGAGTGTACATTAATGAGAAAAAAAAATGAACTTTTTTGAATTTACCAAATGGCTGCAATGAAACAGAGAGTGAAAAATTTAAAAGGGGTTTGAATAGTTTCCGTACCCACTGTATATAATAAATAAGGAGCATATTCCTTGAGAAACCATAAATTAGTAAAAAGAGAATAGAGATGTGGTGCAAGCAATAATGTTAGTTTATTTTCTAATTCTATTTTGTTAAATAGAGGTTCTCCTTTAAAGACCGTAAGTCAGACTTTTAGTGGTTTTAATTTAGCATAAGTCACCTGCATTACCTGTACGGCCCTTTAGTTCCAGTGACATCAGGTTTTAAAGTGATGACTCCATTATTATCTACACGTATAGTACAAAGAACGTGTTCATTCTCCTTCAATCCTAATCTGTGCAATGAATACAGAGAAGACAATATGATCGTAAGACAATGGACTTAATTGCAATATGCTGGTAGATTTGTTAAATGTAGAAAATGATAACGATCTTGAGTACATGTGCGTACACAGATTTAGACAAGACTATTACCTTCTTTATTAACCATGTAATGCAAAATCACGTAAATGTATGCCATTGCAGGGGTAACACTATGTAGAGGGGCCTCTGTTCACAACATATGTGTCTGATGCCGGCCTTTGTTTCTAAAAGCAACAGGCGGCGCTGCTCTCTAATTATTATTATTATTATTATTAATAATAATTATATTCATTTATATAGCGCTATTAATTCCACAGCACTTTACATACATTGGCAACACTATCCCCATTGGGGCTCACAATCTAGAGTCCTTATCTGTATGTCTTTGGAGTATGGGAGGAAACCGGAGTACCCGGAGGAAGCCCACGCAAGCACGGGGAGAACATACAAACTCCTTGCAGATAGTATCCTTGGTGGGATTTGAACCCAGGACCCCAGCGCTGCAAGACTGCAGTGCTAACCACTGAGCCACCGTGCCGCCCATGCTGCTATTAACCATTTAAATGCTGCTGTCAAACTCTAGCAGTGGTATTTAAATTGAAAACCTACCGGCTCCCCATAACGCAATCGGGGGGGGGGGGGGGCAACAATGGGTTACCATGGCAGCCAAGAGACACTTTGGAGCTGAAGCCCATCCTTTTCATATATAGGCTTGATTGGAGGAAACAGCGCAAAGAAGGGAATTTTGTTTACTTACCGTAAATTCCTTTTCTTCTAGCTCCAATTGGGAGACCCAGACAATTGGTGTATAGCTATTGCCTCCGGAGGCCACACAAAGTATTACACTTAAAAGTGTAAGGCCCCTCCCCTTCTGGCTATACACCCCCAGTGGGATCACTGGCTCACCAGTTTTAGTGCCAAAGCAAGAAGGAGGAAAGCCAATAACTGGTTTAAAGACCAATTCAATCCGAGGAAACATCGGAGAACTGAACCATACCACATGAACAACATGTGTACCCGAAAAAAACAGAAAAACCCCGAGAAAACAGGGCGGGTGCTGGGTCTCCCAATTGGAGCTAGAAGAAAAGGAATTTACGGTAAGTAAACAAAATTCCCTTCTTCTTTTTCGCTCCTAATTGGGAGACCCAGACAATTGGGACGTCCAAAAGCAGTCCCTGGGTGGGTAAAAGAATACCTCGTGATAGGGCCGTCAAACAGCCCTTTCCTACAGGTGGGCAATCACCGCCTGAAGGACTTATCTACCTAGGCTGGCGTCTGCCGAAGCGTAGGTATGCACCTGAAAATGCTTGGTAAAAGTATGCAGACTCAATCAGGTAGGTGCCTGACACACCTGCTGAGCCGTAGCCTGGTGCCGTAATGCCCAGGATGCACCCACGGCTCTGGTAGAATGGGCCTTCAGCCTTGAGAGAACCAGAAGCCCAGTAGAACTGTAGGTTTCAAGAATTGGTTCCTCGATCCCCCGAGCCAGGGTGGATTCAGAAGCTTGCGACTGTTTACGCCGACCAGCGACAAGGACAAAGAGTGCATCCGGGTGGCGCAGGAGCGCCATGCGGGAAGTAGAACCTGAGTGCTCTCACCAGAACCAACAGATGCAAATCCTTCTGAAATTGATGGACTGGACGAGGACACAAAGAAGGTGAGGTGATATCCTGATTGATATGAAAGTGGGATACCACCTTAGGGAGAAATTCCGGAATCGGACGCAGAACTACCCTGTCCTGGTGAAGGACCAGGAAGGGAGATTTGTATGAGAGCGTTGCTAGCTCGGAAACTCTCCTAAGAGACGAGACCGTTACTAGAAGGCCACTTCCCGAGAAAAGCGGGAAGGGAGACCTCTTTCAAAGGCTCGAAAGGCGGCATCTGGAGAGCAATTAGAACCTTGTTCAGATCCCAGGGCTCTAACGGCCGCTTGTACGGAGTGCTGAGACGACAAACTCCCCGTAGGAACGTGCGTACCTGAGGAAGTCGTTTCTGAAAAAATACAGATAGCGCTGAGACTTGTCCCTAAAGGGAACTGAGCGACAACCCTTTTTCCAACCTAGATTGCAGGAAGGAAGGAAACATAGACGATGCAACCGGCCAGGGAGAAACACCCTGCGCCGAGCACCGAGATAAGAATATCTTCCACGTCCTGTGGTCAATCTTGGCGGACGTTGGTATGCTAGCCTGTCTCATGGTGGCAACCACGTCCTGAGGTAATCCTGACGACACTAGGTTCCAGGACTCAATGCCACACCATCAGGTTGAGGGCCGTAGAATTCAAATGGAAGAATGGCCCTTGAGACAGCCAGTCTGATTGGTCTGGTAGTGCCCCCGGTTAGCCTACCGTGAGGCACCACAGAACCGGGAACCACAACATCCTCGGCCAATCTGTAGCGACGAGGATGGCGCGGCCGCAGTCGGTCCTGATCTAGCGCAGCACTCTGGGCAACAATGCCAGAGGTGGCACATAAGGTAGCTGGAACTGCGACCAATGCTGAACTAAGGCGTCTGCCGCCAGAGCTCGATGATTGTGAAACCGTGCCATGAAGCTGGCACATTGTTGTTGTGCCGTGACGCCATTAGATCGACGTCCGGCCTCTGTCAGCGGCGCCAGATCTCCCGAAACCCGTCCGGGTGAAGAGACCATACCCTTTCGGCCACACCCCGGCGACTTAGGAAGTCAGCTTCCTAGTTTTCCACGCCTGGGATGTGAACTGTGGATATGGTGGATGCCGTGTCTTCCACCCACATCAGAACCTGCCGGACTTCCTGGAAGGCTTGCCGGTTGCGCGTTCTTCCTTGGTGGTTGATGTATGCCACCGCTGTGGAGTTGTCCGACTGAAGTCGGATTTGCTTGCTGTCCAGCTGCTGTTGGAAGGTTTGTAGGGCAAGATACACTGCTCTGTGTTCAAGAACATTGATCTGAAGGGTGGACTCTTGCTGAGTCCACGTACCCTGAGCGCTGTGGTGGAGAAAAACTGCTCCCCACCCTGATAGACTCGCGTCTGTCGTAACTATCGCCCAGGATGGGGATAGGAAGGACCTTCTTTTTGACCATGAGGTGGGAAGAAGCCACCACCGTAGAGATTCCTTGGCCGCCTGAGAAAGAAAGACGACTCTGTTGAGGGAGGTCGACTCCCCGTCCCATTGGCGGAGAATGTCACATTGTAGTGGACGCAGATGAAACTGCGCGAAAAGAACTGCCTCCATTGCTACCATCTTACGTAGGAAGTGCATGAGGCGTCTCAATGTGTGCGACTGGTTCTTAAAGAAGAGATTGCAGCCCGTAGTGAATGCTGTTTGTCTAGCGGAAGCTTCACTATCGCTGAGAGAGTATGAAACTCCATGCCTAGATATGTTAGCGATAGGGTCGGGGTCGGATCTGACTTCAAAAAGTTGATGATCCACCCAAAACTCTAGAGAGTCTCCAGCGCAACGTTCGGGCAGTGTCGGCATGTTTCCTAAGAGAGTGCCTTGACAAGTAGATCGTCTAAATATGGGATCACAGAGTGACCCTGAGAGTGCAGGACTGTGACTACTGCTGCCCTGACCTTGGCGAAGACCAGTGGGACTGTCGCTAGCCGGAAGGTAGAGCTACGAACAGAAGGTGTTCGTCTCCTATAACGAAGCGTAGAAACGCTAGTGCTCTGGATCAATCGGCACGTGTGGATAAGCATCCTTGATGCCTAATGATGCTAGGAAATCTCCTTGGGACATTGAGGCGATGACATGGCGGAGGGATTACATCCGGAACCGCCTGGTGTCCACGAGCTTGCTGAGCAGTTTTAGATCCAGAACGGGACGGAACGGCCCGTTCTTATAGGCACCGCGAATAATTTGGGGTAAAAACCGTGACCTTGTTCCTGAAGAGGAACGGGGGTCATCACTCTTTCTGCCTATAGAGTGCACCCTGTTTGCAGAAGAGCAGCGGCTCGGCCGGGAGGTGGAGAAGTTCTGAAGAATCGAGTTGGAGGACGAGAAGTGAGCTCTATCCTGTACCCGTGAGACAGAATGTCTCACACCCAACGGTCATTGACCTATGGCAGCTAAATATCGCCAAGGCGGGTGAGCCTGCTACCGACCGAGGATGCGGACAGAGGAGGCCGCAAGTCATGAGGAAGCCGCCTTGGAAGCGGGTTTTCAGACTGTCTCTTTTTTGGGCGTGACTGAGCCCGCCAAGAATCTGAGCTCCTCTGATCCTTTTGAGTCCACATTGGACGAGGAAAAATGGGACCTGCCGGAGCCTCGAAAAGACCGAAACCACGACTGCCTCCTGCTCTGTTGGGGTTTGTTGTGTCCGGGCTGAGGAAAGGATGAATCCTTACCCCTGGACTGTTTAATGGTTACATCCAAACGCTCACCAAACAGTCGGTCAGCAGAAAAAGGCAACTGGTTAAGCAACCTTTTTTGGAAGCAGAATCTGCCTTCCATTCACTTAACGAGCAGACCAGGCTCTGCTTAAAAACACGGAGCAGCGGAGGCTACTGCCGTACGGTTCGCAGAGTCTAGGGCAACCTGAATCGCGTAAGAAACAAATGCAGACATTTGAGAGGTTAAGGATGCCACCTGCGGCACAGATGTACGTGTAACCGTGTCAATCTGTGTAAGACAAGCTGAAATAGCTTGGAGTGCCCCAAGGGTGAGAATGCTGGAGCCAACGGTGCGCCGACAGTCTCATAGATGGATTTAGACCAGAGATCCATCTGTCTGTCAGTGGCATCTTTAAGTGCAGCTCCATCTCCCACTGCAACTATGGATCTAGCTACAAGCCTGGAGATTGGAGGATGCCGCTTGGGACACTGGGTCCAGTCCTTGACCACGTCAGGGGGCAGGGATAACGTGTATCCTAAGCCGTTTGGAGAAGCGCATATCTGGATAAGTGTGGTGTTCCTGGACTGCCTCTCTGAAGGCAGAGTGGTCCAGAAAAATACGTGAAGCTGACTCCTCCACTGGAGGAGCTGGGTGAGAAATAACCAACATTCTATTGATGGACGCTATAAGATTATTCACTATGGCGTCACCATTAGGTGTATCCAGATTGAGAGCGGTCTCAGGATCAGAATCCTGAGCCGCTACTTCCGCCTCATTACACAGAGAGTCCTTCTGCTAGGACCCTGATGAAACCGAGGGCCGCTCATAGTGAGCCCGCTTAGGCTGTCTGGGACTGACGTCTGTGCAGAGCCGTGACTCTGGGATGCGTGTGACATTCCCGGAGCTGTTAGTTGTTCACACTGAGGGGGGCCATGGATCAATGATTCAACAGTGCCCATGTTGTGAGAGACATGTCCGGACTGCTAGGCTTCTAGTATCATAGCCATAGTCTCAGAAAATCTGTCAGTAAATACTGCAGACACCGTCCTCATCCTCTGGCCATTAGCAGAGACTCCGGCTGAGTTGGCGTCTGCCGCCAGATATAATGGGGGTCTATGTAACCTGCCGGCCGTATAGCCGTACATGCTGTACCGGCTGCATAGAAAAACATGTGGTTCTGCACCTTTGTTTTACACAGAGAATATGCTGATAACTCCTCCGCACAATCCAGGAGGGTATATACAACGTGCGACCAAACAGTGCAATGTATATAGTACAAGCATATCTATAAGTGCACTTCTGCACTAGTGGGGTTAGCACCACAGGTGCTGCTTAACGCCTGTTGCAGCGATTGTGTGACTATCAGAATGCCAGGGTCTTCCACACTTGTCTCTGTATCGTACAGAAACTGACACTAATGGCTGCCGGCGTCCTTTAGAGAAGGAAGCCGTGGGCGTGCCTGAGAAAGTGCGGGAATCCGGTTTCACAGTGCACACAGTGAGAGGGGTGGAGTATGCAAAACATACTCCAGCTCTCAGCGCTGCTGTGCTATGCAGCGTCACGCCCCTACCCTGACTGTCAGGCCTGTGGGCGGTAACGAAGGGAGACTAGGCCCAGAAGCCGGGGACTCGAGTTAATAAGCGCGGCCGGCATATCAGTGCTGGCCGGCGCGGAAGTCCCCGGCGCACCACAAATCCCAGCGGCGCCTTAAATAAAAATGGCAGCGGCGGTTAGCGCAGTAGTCACCCAATACACTAACACACCCAGCAACGCTGTGGTGTGCGATGGCACTAGTGCGGACAGCGCCGCTGTCCATGGCGCACTAACACACCCAGCAGTGCTGCCGTGTGTCTGCGCGGTCCCCACAGGGACACAGAGTACCTCCATGTAGCAGGGCCATGTCCCTGAAGATACTCCGCTCCATGTCCAGCAGATACCAGGGGCTGTGGATGGAGCACGGTCTCAGTGCCTGGAGACCGATAGAATCCCACTTCACCCAGAGCCCTGTAAAAAGGGATGGGGAAGGAAGCAGCATGTGGGCTCCAGCCTCCGTACCCGCAATGGGTACCTCAACCTTAACAAACACCTCCGACATGAAGTGGGGTGAGAAGGGAGCATGCTGGGAGCCCTGTATGGGCCCTCTTTTCTTCCATCCGACATAGTCAGCAGCTGCTGCTGACTAAACAGTGGAGCTATGCGTGGATGTGTTGCCTCCTTCGCACAAAGCACAAAAACTGGTGAGCCAGTGATCCCACTGGGGGTGTATAGCCAGAAGGGGAGGGGCCTTACACTTTTAAGTGTAATACTTTGTGTGGCCTCCGGAGGCAATAGCTATACACCAATTGTCTGGGTCTCCCAATTAGGAGCGAAAAAGAAATAGGCTCTTAGATGTGAGGTACAATGAACCTACAACTTAGGTTTCGCTCATCTGGAGGGCTTGTGTCAGACACAACCACTGGTAAAAATCTTGGTATAACAGCTGCTGCAGCCCCAATAATAAGGATACTTTGTGATCGTCAGTAGCCGCTCATATACAGCCACTCAAATACAGGCTTAGCATATCATATAAGGCAAAACTACGTACCTTTGCCATATCAAACCCTTTGCCTTGCCATGACTTGTATATCCATCATGAATAGATTGCAGATGCAAGGAGCAGCTTCAGGAGCTGAGCCCGCACCACACCTGCTTATAGCAACAGCGGTCATTGCTGTTTAAGCACTTAAATGCAACTATCAATGTCTGACAGTGGTATTTAAGTCCAGAGATCCTGATGGGGCAGTGTCTATGTGCCCACCAGCCCCAGCAACGTGACTGAGTGATACTGATAGGTAGCCATAATATCCTGGGCCTCCTGAAGGGCCTCGTCACCACCAGGTTGGTTTTTCTGTTAATCCAAGCCTCAGCTGCCCTGGAGAATCATATTGCCATTTTTGCTGCACAATGAATGCTGTAAAAATATAACAAAAAAATGGTGGAATTGCGCTTTTTTTCTCCCCCATTGCACAACAGCTTGGATTTCATTTTTTATGGTTTTCTCACATTAATATGGTAAAAGGAATAGTGTCATTCACAACTACAACATGTCCCACCCAAATAATAAGCCCTCATATGTTAACACAAAAACTAAAAGGTTGGACGGGGAGGAAGAAATAAAATAGCATAAACAAAAATTGGCTGCATCCTTAAAGGTTTAAAAAAGGGTGTATTTTTTAATAAGTGCTAATAACACTTCTGCTTTTAATAAGTTAATAGTTTATAGTTAGCCCATTGTTGATTTATTCCTTGATTTATCTTGTATCCATTATACACAGATTTCCCTAAGCCCGAACTGCAGTAACATGCCCACTAATACCGGCGTCCGGCTGGCTCCACTACAGTCAATTACAACATGTGATTGCAGCCCAAGCGGCTAAACGAAGTGTGGCCATACAGACTGACCTGGTACTGGAGTATGTGTGTGAGGGGGGAGGAAGCACTAAAGGGATCATTTCTGGCACCTATAAAGATATACTACATACCTTTCTTTTAAACTACCCAATTAAAACTAAATCTAAATGGGAGGAGGAAGTTGGGCCGATAACGGAGGAGGTGTGGGAGAGTATCCTGGAGTATGTCCCTAAACTTTACATGAGCGAACCGGCCAGACTGTCTCACCTATACGTGATTCACCGGGTATATAGGTCTCCTTTACTGATGTTTAAAATGGGGTTGAAAAGGAATTCGGAGTGTCCAAGGTGTCAGGGACCTGACGCAGGTATTTTTCATATGATGTGGTCTTGTCCGAGATTGGTCTCCTTTTGGACTAAGGTTATCCACAAGATAGGAAGAACATATGGGTGTGTCCTCCCCAGGGAACCAGTGATATGCCTATTGGGATATGTTGAGGAGCTTGGGGTGGAAAATACTATGAAAATTGCCATTGCTAGGCTGCTGTATGCGGTAAGAAAGCTAATCGCCAGGTCCTGGATTAAAAAAGACCCCCCGACCAGGGGAGAGTACATTAAAAGGGTGAAATGTATTCTTCAGCTGGAACAGGGAGTGTATGAAAGAAGGGGGAATGTTAAAATGTTTGAGAAACTATGGTCTCCTTGGCTGCAATGCGAATAAGACGAGTGATGGACCAGTAAACTGATTTGGGACTGGGATAGCCGTCTGAGACCTCTGATGTGTGTGTTTTGTTTTATTTGTGTTACTAGTTGTTCCTCCTGCACAACGGGATGGTTGCTATATTGCAGTTGGAGGGTATTCTAAGTGTGTACTATATGGGATGTAGTATAGGGGAGAAGTGTTGCTGCCGGGGTGGGGGAGGGGGGCGGGAGGGGGAGTTAAAGGGGTAATAGATGTGGTAAATTTAATTTAGATGCCGATTTATTATTCTGTTGTATGTATTCTGTTTTAAAAAAGTATCTGATTTAAAAAAAAAAAAAAAACATGCCCACTAAATATAGCGGCTATAAATACAAGCAATGCTACAGTATATACTAAAAATATATAATACTATACATACACATTATATAGTATTTACATATTATATAGTGTATACTAATAATATATCCTATATATACACACACACATTATATAGTATATACATATTGTATCATATATACTAACTATATAATACTATTTCATACACATTATATACATATTGTATCGTATATACCAATAATATATATTCTACATACACATTGTATAGTATATACATATTGTATCGTATATATCAACAGACACACACACACACACACACACACACACACACACATTATATAGTATAAACATTGTATCATATATACTAACTATATAATACTATTTTATACACATTATATAGTATATAGATATTATATAGTGTATACTAATGTATATCTATATATATAATTGCCTTATTCTGTCTGTCTGTCTTGCTCCAAAATTGTGTCCTTACGGTGACACAAAGCTGATTGGCCGCTGGGCTCACCATGGCCCCGCCCCCCCCCCCGCCGCACGGATTGGCCGCTCGCCCAGGCTGCGCCCTCACACGGATTGGCCGGCCGCTCGCCCAGGCTCCGCCCCCCCCACAGATTGGCCTCTTGCCCCAGCACCCTGCAGGCATTGGCAACTCGGCCACGCCCCGCCCCCCTCACGCAATGCACGCTAGCTCTGGCCCCGCCCCCCCCACGCATTCCCCGAACCGACACGGTCACGGAGCCACGACTACCAGGTGAGTACTGTACCCCTGGGACCCCACATCGGCGTACGCCGCCAAACCAGCCGACACATACACTCGCATTGCTGGGGCTGGCCACCGTATGCTGGTGTGGGCTCCTGTGCGAGCGGGGGACGAGATATGCTGGTAACCATGGTAGCATAGTTACCAGCGCATCAAGGTCCTGCAGCGGCGGAACATACACACACGCACACACATAACAGCACACACACACACACACATCAGATCACACTCACTCTCACACACACCTCACACACACATCACATCGCATCCACACACTCACAACATCCTGGGATATCGCTTGCTTCTCGGCGGCGATACTGTGCTGTGAGCTTCCAGGACCTGCCGGAGGATCACATGGCCAGAAGCATGTGGTATCTCCGGATGTTGTGAGTATGAGCGCGTATGTGCAATATCGTCAATGTGTGTGTGCGTGAGTGTATGCGATCGGGTGTGTGTGAGTGTATGCGATCGAGTGTGTGTGAGTGTATGCGATCGGGTGTGTGTGGGTGTGTGTGAGTGTATGCGATCGTATCTGTGAGTGTCGGCAGAGGAGCACGGCGTGCTGGAGGAGGATGGGAGGAGAGAGGCTGATCCTGGGGAAGGCTGGGATGGGGAGGATGAGAGAAGAGAGGCTGATGCTGGGGGAGGCTGAGGCTGGGGGAGGCTGAGGCTGGGGTAGGCTGGGAGGAGAGAGGCTGATGCTGGGAGGAGAGAGGTTGATGCTGGGAGGAGAGAGGCTGGGGTAGGCTGGGAAAAGAGAGGCTGATGCTGGGAAGAGAGAGGCTGATGCTGGGAGGAGAGAGGCTGATGCTGGGAGGAGAGAGGCTGATGCTGGGAGGAGAGAGGCTGATGCTGGGAGGAGAGAGGCTGATGCTGGGAGGAGAGAGGCTGATGCTGGGGGAGGCTGATGCTGGGGGAGGCTGATGCTGGGGGAGGCTGATGCTGGGGGAGGCTGAGGCTGGGGGAGGCTGGGAGGAGAGAGGCTGATGCTGGGAGGAGAGAGGCTGATGCTGGGAGGAGAGAGGCTGATGCTGGGAGGAGAGAGGCTGAAGCTGGGGGAGGCTGAGACTGGGGGAGGCTGGGAGGAGAGAGGCTGATGCTGGGAGGAGAGAGGCTGATGCTGGGGACAGAAAAGGCTGATGCTGAGAGGAGAGAGGCTGATGCTGGGATGAGAGAGGCTGATGCTGGGGACAGAGAGGCTGATGCTGGGGACAGAGAGGCTGATGCTGGGGACAGAGAGGCTGATGCTGGGGACAGAGAGGCTGATGCTGGGGACAGAGAGGCTGATGCTGGGGACAGAGAGGCTGATGCTGGGGACAGAGAGGCTGATGCTGGGGACAGAGAGGCTGATGCTGGGGACAGAGAGGCTGATGCTGGGGACAGAGAGGCTGATGCTGGGGACAGAGAGGCTGATGCTGGGGACAGAGAGGCTGATGCTGGGGACAGAGAGGCTGATGCTGGGGACAGAGAGGCTGATGCTGGGGACAGAGAGGCTGATGCTGGGGACAGAGAGGCTGATGCTAGGAGGAAAGAGGCTGATGCTGCGGGTAGAGAGGCTGATGCTGGGAGGAGAGAGGCTGATGCTGGGAGGAGAGAGGCTGATGCTGGTGCAGCATGGGGGATGGAGCACGATGGGGGGTGCGCAGCATGGGGGATGGAGCACGTTTGGGAGTGCGCAGCATGGCGGATGGAGCACGTTTGGGAGTGCGCAGCATGGCGGATGGAGCACGTTTGGGAGTGTGCAGCATGGCGGATGGACCACGTTTGGGAGTGCGCAGCATGGCGGATGGAGCACGTTTGGGAGTGCGCAGCATGGCGGATGGAGCACGTTTGGGAGTGCGCAGCATGGCGGATGGAGCACGTTTGGGAGTGCGCAGCATGGCGGATGGAGCACGTTTGGGAGTGCGCAGCATGGGGGATGCAGCACGATGGGGAGTGCGGAGTATGGCGGATGGAGCACGTTTGGGAGTGCGCAGCATGGCGGATGGAGCACGTTTGGGAGTGCACAGCATGGCGGATGGAGCACGTTTAGGAGTGCGCAGCATGGTGGATGGAGCACGTTTGGGAGTGCGCAGCATGGCGGATGGAGCACGTTTGGGAGTGCACAGCATGGGAGATGGAGCACGATGGGGAGTGCGCAGCATAGGGGATGGAGCACGATGGGGAGTGCGCTGCATGGGGGATGGAGCACGATGGGAAGCACACACCTCCCCCCAACACACACACACACACACACGCGCGCACACACACTGGGAACCACAAACAACTGCCCTACACAGACACCCACACACACAGACAACGCTGCACACACACAACACCCAACACACAAACACCGCGGCACACACAAATATACGCACGTACCGCACAACACACACATTGTACAAAACATACCTCCCTCCAAAACACACCACACACACACAAACCGCGCAACACACACACACACAACGCTACAGACACACAGCGCTCCACAAACAACGCAACACACATACAACACCGCTCTCACCCCCCGCCACACCCAGAACATGCACAGCGCCCTACACAAACACTTGGTAACTACACACAACAACATCTATATATATATATATATATATATATATATATATATATATATATATATATATATATATAACAAAAATCATACATTAACTACACAAAACGTAAACCTTCTAGTCTATATATATATATATATGTATATATATATATATATATATATATATATATATATATATGTATATATATATATATATATATATTTACACACACATATATACATACACATATATACACACACACATATAGTATATACATATTGTATCGTATATATTAATATATATTATACATACACATTATATAGTATATACATATTGTATCGTGTATACTAAAACTATATAATATACATACACATTATATAATATATACTAATATATATTATACATACACATTATATAGTATATACATATTGTATCGTATATACTAATACTATATAGTAATATCCATACACATTATATAATATATACTAATAATAAAGAGAATTTTGTTACTTACCGTAAATTCTTTTTCTTATAGTTCCGTATTGGGAGACCCAGACCATGGGTGTTTAGCTTCTGCCTCCGGAGGACACACAAAGTACTACACTTAAAAGTGTAGCTCCTCCCTCTGAGCTTATACACCCCCTGGTAGCCAGTCCTAGCCAGTTTAGTGCAAAAGCTGAAGGAGAATAGCCACCCACAAGTAGAACCGAGTAAGAACCGGAACAACCGGAGACACTGTCCACGACAACAGCCGGTGATAACACACGGAACAAGAAAATTGCCAACAGGCAACAGGGAGGGTGCTGGGTCTCCCAAGACGGAACTATAAGAAAAAGAATTTACGGTAAGTAACAAAATTCTCTTTTTCTTTATCGTTCCTTTGGGAGACCCAGACCATGGGACGTTCCAAAGCTGTCCCTGGGTGGGAATAAACAGAAAAAACTAAGAAGTAGGCGGAGCCTAACTTCACAAGTGGGCGACAGCCGCCTGAAGGATGCGTCTGCCCAAGCTCGCATCTGCCGAAGCATGAGCATGCACTTGGTAGTGCTTCGAAAAGGTATGCAGGCTAGTCCAAGTGGCAGCCTGACAGACTTGTTGAGCCGTAGCCTGGTGCCTAAAAGCCCAAGAGGCACCGACAGCTCTGGTCGAGTGTGCTTTGATCCCCGGCGGGGGAGGCACCTGAGTACTCTGGTATGAGTCCAAAATGGTCAATCTAATCCAACGGGCCAAGGTCGGCTTAGAAGCAGAGAGACCCTTGCGCCGCCCTGTGGTTAGCACAAAAAGAGAGGTGCACCGCCTAAGCGCAGCGGTGCGAGCCACATAAATCCGGAGAGCACGCACCAGATCTAGAGTATGCAGCGCTTTCTCAAAGCGATGAACAGGGGCCGGACAGAAGGAAGGCAAGGAAATATCCTGGTTAAGGTGGAAGGGAGAGACCACCTTAGGAAGAAAGTCCGGGGTCGGACAGAGAACTACCTTGTCTTGGTGAAAAACCAAAAAAGGTGACTCAGAGGAGAGCTCAGCCAAATCAGAGACTCTCCTGAGAGAAGTTATGGCAACTAGAAAGGCCACCTTTTGAGAAAGACGATACAAAGAAACCTCCCTAAGAGGCTCAAAGGGGGGTTTCTGCAATACCGTGAGGACCAAGTTAAGGTCCCAGGGATCCAAGGGCCGCCGATAAGGCGGAATGATGTGAGACGCACCTTGCATGAAGGTGCGGATCTGAGCCAGCCGGGCGATACGCCGCTGGAACAGCACTGATAGAGCTGAGACTTGTCCCTTGAGAGAGTTGAGGGACAGTCCTAGCTGCAGACCGGACTGTAAAAAAGACAGAAGGGTCGGCAACGAAAATGGCCAAGGAGAATGGCCGGAAGAGCGACACCAGGACAGGAAAATTTTCCAAGTCCTGTGATAGATCTTGACGGAGGAAGACTTACGGGCCCGAGTCATAGTGGAGATGACTTCAGGAGGAATACCAGAAGCCGTCAAAATCCAGGACTCAAGAGCCACGCCGTCAATTTGAGTGCCGCAGAATTCGGGCGGAAAAACGGACCTTGCGAGAGCAGGTCTGGACGGTCCGGAAGATGCCACGGCATCTCCACGGACAGTTGGAGCAGCTCCGGATACCAAGCTCGCCTGGGCCAGTCCGGTGCAATGAGGATGACTCGACGGCCCTCCATTCTGATCTTGCGCAGGACTCTGGGCAAGAGAGCTAGAGGGGGAAACACGTAGGACAGACGAAACTGGTACCAGTCTTGAACCAGAGCGTCCGCGGCGAAGGCCTGAGGATCGTGGGAGTGAGCCACGTAAACCGGAACCTTGTTGTTGTGACGGGATGCCATTAGGTCCACGTCCGGAGTGCCCCACTTGCGGCAGATTGACTGAAACACTGCCGGGTGCAGAGACCACTCGCCACCGTCCACGGATTGACGGCTGAGATAATCTGCCTCCCAGTTTTCTACGCCAGGGATGTGGACTGCGGATATGGTGGACTAGGAGTCCTCCACCCATTGAAGAATGCGTTGGACCTCCAACATTGCCAGGCGGCTGCGTGTCCCACCTTGGTGATTGATGTAGGCAACCGCTGTCGCGTTGTCTGACTGGACTCGAATGTGCCTGCCCGCCAACAGGTGGTGAAAGGCTAGGAGAGCTAGAAGCACAGCTCTGGTTTCCAGCACATTGATTGAAAGGGCTGACTCGGACAGAGTCCAAGTGCCCTGAGCTCTGTGGTGGAGATGTACCGCTCCCCAGACGGATAGGCTGGCATCCGTGGTGAGAAACACCCAGGACGGAGCCAGGAAGGAGCGCCCTTGGGACAGGGAGAGGGGTCGAAGCCACCACTGAAGAGAGGTCCTGGTCCGTGGCGACAGAGCCACTAACCTCTGTAAGGAGGAAGGCCGCTTGTCCCAACAGCGGAGAATGTCCAGCTGCAGAGGACGCAGATGGAACTGGGCAAAGGGAACCGCCTCCATGGAAGCCACCATTTGACCCAGCACCTGCATCAGGCGCCTGAGGGAATAACGGCGGGGCCTCAGGAGAGAGCGCACCGCTAGCCGGAGAGACTACTGTTTGATTAAGGGCAACTTCACAAGTGCCGGCAAAGTCTCGAACTGCATCCGTAGGTACGTGAGACTCTGGGTCGGAGTCACAGTGGATTTCGGAAGATTGACAATCCACCCGAATTGGGCTAGGGAGGCGAGAGTGAGCGAAACACTCCGCTGACAGTCTGCGCTGGATGGACCCTTGACCAGAAGGTCGTCCAGATAAGGAAGCACTGCTAACCCCTGGAGGTGCAGGACCGCAATCACTGCCGCCATGACCTTGGTGAATACCCGAGGGGCCGTGGCTAACCCGAAGGGGAGAGCCACGAATTGGAAATGATCCTCTCCTATCGCAAAACGTAACCAACACTGAAGTGACACTGCGATTGGCACATGTAGATAGGCATCTCTGATGTCGATGGACGCTAGGAACTCCCCTTGGGTCATAGAGGCAATGACTGATCGCAGAGACTTCATGCGAAAATGCCGCACCCGGACATGCTTGTTGAGAAGCTTGAGATCCAGGATGGGCCGGAAGGTACCGTCCTTTTTTGGAACTAGGAAGAGATTTGAGTAAAAACCTCTGAACCGTTCCTGAGCGGGAACTGGGACAATCACTCCGTTTGCCTGCAAGGACGCCACGGCCTGCGAGAAGGCGGCGGCCTTGGAGCAGGGGGGAGTTGAGAGACAAAAAATCTGTTTGGAGGGCTGGAAGAGAATTCTATCCTGTAGCCGTGAGATATGATGTCTCTCACCCACTGATCGGAGACCTGCTTTAACCAAGCGGCGCCAAAGTGGGAGAGCCTGCCACCGACTAAGGACGTGGCTGGAGCGGGCCGAGAGTCATGAGGAAGCTGCCTTAGTGGCAGAACCTCCTGCGGTCTTCTGCGGACGCGCTTTTGGGCGCCAGTTGGTTTTCTGATCCTTGGCTGAGTTAGCGGACGAGGCGGAAGGCTTAGAGGATGACCAGTTGGAGGAACGAAAGGAACGAAACCTCGATTGATTCCTACCCTGGGCGGGTTTCCTGGTCTTGCTTTGTGACATGGAAGTACTCTTCCCGCCAGTAGCTTCTTTAATGATTTCATCCAGCTGTTCACCAAACAGCCGTGAACCAGCAAAAGGGAGCCCAGCAAGAAACTTCTTGGACGAAGCATCTGCCTTCCACTCTCGAAGCCACAAAATCCTGCGGATAACAAGAGAATTAGCTGAAGCCACCGCAGTGCGGTGAGCAGCCTCTAGCATGGCAGACATGGCATAAGATGAAAAGGCTGAAGCCTGAGCAGTTAAGGTAACCATCTCAGGCATAGATTCCTTGGTGAGGGAATGCATCTCCTCTAGAGAAGCAGAGATGGCTTTCAGAGCCCACACTGCTGCAAAAGTCGGGGAAAACGCGGCCCCCGCAGCTTCGTACACAGATTTGGCCAGAAGGTCAATCTGACGGTCAGTGGAATCCTTAAGTGTGGTGCCGTCAGCCACCGACACAACGGTCCGGGCTGAGAGCCTAGACACCGGAGGGTCTACCTTTGGGGAGTGAGACCACTCCTTGACCACCTCAGGTGGAAATGGAAACCGGTCATCAGAACCACGCTTTGGAAAGCGTTTGTCAGGGCAGGCCCTGGGTTTGGTCACAGCGGTCTGAAAACTAGAGTGGTTAAAGAACACACTTCACTCTCTTAGGCGAGGTAAACTGATGTTTTTCTGCCAAAGAGAGTTGCTCCTCTGATACTGGCGGATTGAGATCCAGCACAGAATTAATAGAAGCAATCAAATCACTAAGATCTGAGTCACCCTCAGAGAAATCGATGGGATACATAGCCTCCGAGCCCCCAGTGAGAGCATCCTCCTCATCTTGAGAGTCAGCTCTTGAGACAGAGCCGTGGAATGGGGAGGGGGAGGAAACCCTGCGCCTTCTCTTAGAAGGACGGGGTCTGGGATCAGATGATGAATCCTCCGTGAGCTCTGATGGACGGAGGTCAGAGGATAGGAGTCCTCTGTCAAGAGTATTAGAGGCACCCTGAGAGGGGGGCTGATGCATATTCATTAAAGTCCTGGACAAAAGTCCCATGGACTCAGCAAATGACTGGGATATGGACCTAGAAAAGGACTCTACCCAGGCCGGGGGTTCAATCACAGGTGCAGCAGCAGCCTGAGAGACCACTGGGGGTGAGACTCCAGGCTGTGGCACCGCCAAGTTAGAGCAACCATCACAGTGTGGATAAATGCTCGGCTCAGGCAGCAGGAGCTTACATGCAGTGCATGCAGAATAAAGCTTTGGAGCCTTGCTCCTTGTGTGAGACATGCTGCTGGAATGGGGGCTTTGCAGAGAATGAACCCCAGGGAGAATATACAGAGGTCCACAACCGGAGACCGGTTGTGGCTTACCAGACCGCTGAGCGCGGTGTTGTGTGCCACCCAAATCCCGAAGCCCGGTCCCCCAGAGCGCAGCACCTCAGCAGAGATGCAGAATGCAGGATGTCCCAGAGCAGAGTGAACTCTGCCTGAGAAATGGAGGGGGCGGGACTAGGGGCGTTCCTATAAAAGAGCGGGAACTGGAGGGCTATAGAGACCTGCCGGGAAGGAGGGACGCCCCAACAGTGGGGAGTGTCCCTCCCCTGTGTAGAACGGCCGCCGGGAGGAGCCGAACCTGTCCCTCTGCATGAGTGACATGCGAGGGCAGGAAAACAAAACTAGGCCTCCGGTGAAGCCGGGGCCTAAATTTAAGCGGCGAGGCCGACAAGCAGGCACCATCGGCGCGGTTCTCAGGCAAAAGCTGGAGAACCCGCCGGAAAAGTTAAAAACAATCACATACAGCATACTCACCCCTTACAATAAAGAACCGGGACCCCCAACATAAACGTCTCAGGTACTTAGCTGCTGAGACGCAGGGCCATGTCCCTGGGGATGAGTGCTCCGGTCCAACAGAATCCTCAAGGGGCTGTGGATGGAGACCGGACTCCTGCCAGGCATGGAGACCGTGCTGGCTCCCACTTCAAGCCAGAGCCCAGAAGGGATGGTGAAGGAGCACGGCATGTAAGGCTTCAGCCTTGTAAATCAACCTTAACAACACCGCCGACACAGTGGGGTGAGAAGGGACATGCCGGGAGTCCAGACATGGACCCGCTTTTCTTCAAACTCTTTCCAAAAGTCAAACAATCAGATGAGAATGCATGTGTGGATGTATGACCTCCTGAACACAAAGCGATAAACTGGCTAGGACTGGCTACCAGGGGGTGTATAAGCTCAGAGGGAGGAGCTACACTTTTAAGTGTAGTACTTTGTGTGTCCTCCGGAGGCAGAAGCTAAACACCCATGGTCTGGGTCTCCCAAAGGAACGATAAAGAAATATAATATTATACGTACACATTATATAGTATACACATATTGTATTGTATATACTAATACTATATAATAATATACATACACATTATATAGTATATATGCATTATATAATATATACTAATAATATATAATATTATACATACACATATTTTTCGGACTATAAGACGCACCCTGATTTTAGAGGAGGAAAATGAGAAAATAAAATTTTAAGCAAAAAAATGTGGTCATGACACACTTATGGGGCGAGGATCTGCTGCTGACACTTATGGGGTAATGTCCTGCTCACATACTCCCCAGGCTGCTCATATACTCACCATTGCTGCTCATATACTCCCCATTGCTGCTCATATACTCCCCATTGCTGCTCATATACTCCCCATTGCTGCTCATATACTCCCCATTGCTGCTCATATACTCCCCATTGCTGCTCATATAACTCCCCATTGCTGCTCATATAACTCCCCATTGCTGCTCATATAACTCCCCATTGCTGCTCATATAACTCCCCATTGCTGCTCATATAACTCCCCCATTGCTGCTCATATACTCCCCCATTGCTGCTCATATACTCCCCCATTGCTGCTCATATACTCCCCCATTGCTGCTCATATACTCCCCCAGGCTGCTCATATACTCCCCCAGGCTGCTCATATACTCCCCCAGGCTGCTCATATACTCCCCCAGGCTGCTCATATACTCCCCCAGGCTGCTCATATACTCCCCCAGGCTGCTCATATGCTCCCCCAGGCTGCTCATATACTCCCCCAGGCTGCTCATATACTCCCCCAGGCTGCTCATATACTCCCCCAGGCTGCTCATATACTCCCCCAGGCTGCTCATATACTACCCAGGCTGCTCATAACAAACCCCTATCCTGCTCATATACCCCCATCATCCTGGTGTATGGCCGCATCCTGTGGCACATAAAAAAAAAATAAACGTTCATACTTACCTTACCTCACTCCCTGCAGCACCGCTCCTCTTACCGTCTATGTCAGCGGCAGTGCCGCTGAGTGGAGCCGTCCCCGTTCCCCTGCAGCATCGCAATCTCTTCCTGTCTGTCCCGTGTGGACACGTGCGCACAGCGATGATGTCATCGCTGTGCGCGGTGCTAGTCTCCACGCAAGTCAGCTGACCAGAGGAGACAGGAGGAGATCGCGGTGCTGCAGGGGAACGGTGAGTAATGTGTACTAATTCACTGCACCCCGCGCTGATGATTATGCGTGGGGAGCAGTGAATACAGCCGCACATGATCACTCCAGGCTGCAGCTGCCATGGGTGATCATGCGGGCCGGCTGTTTATCCCCCGCCCATCACCCCGCCCACCTGTCAGCTCCGGCTTCAGCACTGAGAGATGATGGGCGGGATGATGGGCGTGCATATTAAATGAGCGGGTCCACGTGGTCACGGCAGGCTGCTACAGCCTGCTCGTGCCCCCGATGACCCGCTCCACCGCAGCACCCTCATTCCCCGCAGCCCTGTATTCAGACCATAAGACGCACCCCCCACTTTCCCCCAACATTTGGGGGGAAAAAAAGTGCGTCTTATGGTCCGAAAAATACGGTATATAATATATACTAATAATATATATCCTATATAATAGTGTAGAGGTTCACAACTGTAATGGGAGGAGAACTCACTTTCCACTTGACCCTAAATCGGCCATGATGTACATAGTCTGCACAGGTGTATTAATAATATGATTCATTTTCACAAACTCCTCTGATGGTTTCCACGTGACAAGACGATTGCGAACCCCAACTCCATCCCTGCAAAAAAGTCCAGAAATTGTTTAGTTCACAGGTTAAGACTGTAGATAAAATACTTTACCCCTTATCCTTACAGGGTATTAAATGCGAGTCTGAGAATATAGTGCTTAAAATGGATCTGTCACAAGACTTCACTATTCCATCTATATACTGTAATACAAATCTTGCAGACCTGATGAGGTTGGTGTATTTACTTTAGAGATCCTTGTGAAAATGGCTGAATATTCCCATTACACTTCATGTAAATAGCTTGATTTACAGCTCCTCAGTGTCCCTCCTCCCCATCTGCTGCCAAGATCTCAGGACAAGCAGCAGCTGCAGTCAGGCTGGATGAGCGCAGAATGAATACACTTGAGCTCTCAACTCTTTAGTGCGACTCCTAAAATGATCATTTTAACATCAGGATTTTACAACCAATCTAAAAACAAACTTTAAAAGTAAGTACACCGGTCTCATCAGGTCTTGGAGATCTATTTAATGATGTACGTAGTTTGTATTATAAAATCTCCTGACATATTTGCTTTAATTATTGATGGTTATAAGACGGTTGGGTTTTAATTACAGGCATCTTATAGATTTCTGTAAGACGTTAACTCAGCACGCAGCCTCCCGGATCAGAGCTCAGCAGCGGTGGTAGTCACATTTGCTGTTCTCAAAAAAAAAAAAAAAAAAAAAGAGGGGGATGCTGGAAAACTCCGCACCAATGACTAGGGGCGTCACTGATTGCCTAAGTATCCTTTTTACAATGGGCCAGTATGGTACAGCACCCCACATTGAAATTTAAGAAGAGGTTGTAAATCAGACAGTTCCTTAAAGTTCCCCATTAAAGGGAATGTGCCATCATTTTTTTTTAAAACAAAAATGTGAAGTATTGAAGTTTTAATTAAAAAACAAAATATTAACGCTTTTCAATGCATAAAATATGAAAAATAGTTGAAGAAAAAAAAAAAAAGTTTTCCACTTTTAAACACTAGTGGGAGCAGTTACTAAAATCAAAACCTAGTGTATTGCTAGCTCACATTACGACTGCTGTAAAAGTGGGCGGGGCCTGCTCACGAGTGTGACATCACTTTTCCTCCCCTTCTGGGTGTCTGCAAAAGGATAAGGGAGGATGAAGTTTGGGGTCACAGTGCGGAGCCATTTTGTTGGTGACTGTAAAGTGATACTGGGATGTGGACAGTGTCACTGAGGACGACTGTCAGCGTCGATTCTGTTAAGGGTGGTGCTTTACACGCTGCGACATCGCTAGCGATGTCGAGCGCGATAGCACCAGACCCGTCATACATGCGACATTTGGTGATCGCTGCCGTAGCGAACATTATCGCTACTGCAGCTTCACACGCACATACCTGGTCGGCGACGTCGCTGTGACCGCCCAACAATCCCTCCTTCAAGGGGGAGGTGCGTTCGGCGTCACCGCGACGTCACTAAGCGGCCGGCCAATAGAAGCGGAGGGGCGAAGATGAGCGGGACGTAAAAATCCCGCCCACCTCCTTCCTTCCACATAGCCGGTGGACGCAGGTAAGGCGATGTTTGTCGCTCCTGCGGTGTCACACATAGCGATGTGTGCTGCCGCAGGAACGACGAACAACATCGTACCTGCAGCAGCGATATTAAGGAAAGGAGCGATGTGTCAACGAGCAACTATTTTTCACGTTTTTGTGTTCGTTGATCGTCGCTCATTGGTGTCACACGATGCGATGTCGGTAACAGCGTCATGTGCATCATTAACGATGTGACCCTGACGATATATCGTTAGCAATGTCGCAGCGTGTAAAGCACCCTTTAGGCTATGTGCACAGGCTGCAGATTTGGTGCAGGTATTTTCTGTATGAAATCTGCACCTTCTGGCAGAAAACCAGCAAAAAAACGCATGAGTTTGTGGTGTGTTTTTTTTCCACACTTTTTTTTGTGAAGTCAATGGGTGGAATGGCTAAAAAGTGCAGGAAAAAAAAACACCCCAACAATTGGCATGCTGCAGATTTTCTACACCAAATCTGCAAGAAAAAAAAAAGCAACATGTGCAAAGACTTAGGCCCCTTTCACATTGCGTTTCAGTGGCTCCGTTGGGGCATACGTCCAAAATCCCGCCCCTCTCCCCACAAAACAAGTTTTGGACGTAAGCACAGACAGGGCCATTGAGTATAATGGAGCAGACAAAGCAAGCGTATGCTCTGTCTTGCTCCATTTTCGGGTGTATACGCTTTCTACAGGCGGATGCCCAGATGTAGCAGACTATGTTCGGGTGTCCTCCTGCAAAAAGCGTATACACCCGAAAATGGTGCAAGACAGAGCATACGCTTGCTTTGTCTGCTCCATTATACTCAATGGCCCTGTCGGCGCATATGTCCGAAACTTGTTTTGTGGGGGGGAGGGGCGGGATTTTGGACCTATGCCCCGACGGAGCCACTGAAACGCAATGTGAAAGGAGCCTTATAGACTTTGGTGGGTTCAGGACAGGCATGCAGATTTTGGTGCGGATTCTTAAAACACTGCATAAAAAAGAGAATTTTGTTTACTTACCGTAAATTCTTTTTCTTATAGTTCCGTATTGGGAGACCCAGACATTGGGTGTATAGCTTCTGCCTCCGGAGGACACACAAAGTACTACACTAAAAAGTGTAGCTCCTCCCTCTGAGCATATACACCCCCTGGATAACCAGATCTAGCCAGTTTAGTGCAAAAGCTGAAGGAGAATAGCCACCCACAAGTAAAGATAGAGGAAGAACCGGAACAACCAGAGCCTCTGTCTACAACAACAGCCGGTGATAACACGCGGAACAAGAAACTGCCAACAGGCAACAGGGAGGGTGCTGGGTCTCCCATTACGGAACTATAAGAAAAAGAATTTACGGTAAGTAAACAAAATTCTCTTTTTCTTTATCGTTCCTATGGGAGACCCAGACATTGGGACGTCTCAAAGCAGTCCATGGGTGGGAATAAACAGAAAAACTGGGAAGTAGGCGGAGCCTAACTTCACAAATGGGCGACAGCCGCCTGAAGGATGCGTCTGCCCAAGCTCGCATCTGCCGAAGCATGAGCATGCACTTGGTAGTGCTTTGAAAAGGTATGCAGACTAGTCCAAGTGGCAGCCTGACAGACCTGCTGAGCCGTAGCCTGGTGCCTGAAAGCCCAAGAGGCACCGACAGCTCTGGTCGAGTGTGCCTTGATCCCCGGCGGGGGAGGCACCTGAGTACACTGGTAGGCATCGGAAATGGCCGACCTAATCCAACGAGCTAAGGTCGGCTTAGAAGCCGAGAGGCCCTTACGCCGACCTGTGGTTAGCACAAAAAGAGAGGTGCACCGCCTAAGAACAGCGGTGCGAGACACATAGATCCGGAGCGCCCGCACCAGATCCAGAGTATGCAACGCTTTTTCAAAGCGATGAACAGGAGCCGGACAAAAGGAAGGCAGGAAAATGTCCTGGTTAAGGTGGAAAGGAGAAACCACCTTAGGGAGAAAGTCCGGAGTCGGACGGAGAACCACCTTGTCTTGATGAAAAACCAAAAAAGGTGACTCCGAAGAGAGCGCAGCCAAATCAGAGACTCTCCTGAAGGAAGTTATGGCCACTAGAAAGACCACTTTCTGTGAAAGACGAGACAAAGAAACCTCCCTAAGAGGCTCAAAGGGGGGTTTCTGCAAGGCCGTGAGGACCAGATTGAGGTCCCAGGGATCCAAGGGCCGCCGGTAAGGCGGAATGATGTGAGACGCGCCCTGCATGAAGGTGCGCACCTGAGCCAGCCGGGCGATACGCCGCTGGAACAACACTGACAGAGCCGAGACTTGTCCCTTGAGGGAATTGAGGGATAGTCCTAGCTGCAGACCGGACTGTAGAAAGGACAGAAGGGTCGGCAAGGAAAAAGGCCAAGGAGCATGGCCGGAAGAGCGACGACACCAGGACAGGAAAATTCTCCAGGTCCTGTGATAGATTTTGGCCGAGGAAGACTTCCGAGCCCGAGTCATAGTGGAAATGACTTCAGGAGGAATACCAGAAGCCGTCAAGATCCAGGACTCAAGAGCCACGCCGTCAATCTGAGAGCCGCAGAGTTCTGGCGGAAAAACGGACCTTGTGAGAGAAGGTCTGGACGGTCCGGAAGATGACACGGCACCTCTACGGACAGATGGAGCAGGTCTGGGTACCAAGCTCGCCTGGGCCAGTCTGGAGCAACGAGGATGACCCGACGGCCCTCCATTCTGATCTTGCGCAGAACTCTGGGCAAGAGAGCTAGAGGGGGAAACACGTAGGACAGACGAAACTGGGACCAATCTAGGAACCAGAGCGTCCGGTGCAAAGGCCTGAGGATCGTGGGAGCGAGCCACGTAAATCGGAACCTTGTTGTTGCGCCGGGATGCCATTAGATCCACTTCCGGAGTGCCCCACTTGCGGCAGATTGACCGAAACACTGCCGGATGCAGGGACCACTCGCCACTGTCCACGGTTTGACGGCTGAGATAATCTGCTTCCCAGTTTTCCACGCCTGGGATGTGGACTGCGGATATGGTGGACTTGGAGTCCTCCGTCCATTGAAGGATGCGTTGAACCTCCAACATTACCAGGCGGCTGCGTGTCCCGCCTTGGTGATTGATGTAGGCAACCGCTGTCGCGTTGTCTGACTGGACTCGGATGTGCTTGCACGCCAAAAGGTGGTGAAAGGCTAGGAGAGCTAGAAGCACAGCTCTGGTTTCCAGCACATTGATCGAGAGGGCTGATTCGGACGGAGTCCAAGTGCCCTGTGCTCGGTGGTGGAGACATACCGCTCCCCAGCCGGATAGACTGGCATCCGTGGTGAGGATCACCCAGGACGGGGCCAGGAAGGAGCGTCCCTGAGACAGAGAGAGGGGCCGAAGCCACCACTGAAGGGAGCCCCTGGTCTGTGGCGACAGAGCCACTAGCCTGTGCAAGGAGGAAGTCCGCTTGTCCCAACAGCGGAGAATGTCCAGCTGCAGAGGACGCAGATGGAACTGGGCAAAGGGAACAGCCTCCATTGACGCCACCATCTGACCCAGCACCTGCATTAGGTGCCTGATGGAATGACGGCGGGGCCTCAGCAGAGAGCGCACCGCCAGATGGAGGGACTGCTGTTTGACTAAGGGCAGCTTCACAAGTGCCGGCAGAGTCTCGAATTGCATCCCTAGGTACGTGAGCCTCTGGGTCGGAGTCAGAGTGGATTTGGGCAGATTGACAAGCCACCCGAATTGGACTAGAGTGGCGAGAGTGAGCGAGACACTCCGCTGACAGTCTGCGCTGGATGAAGCCTTGACTAGAAGGTCGTCCAGGTAAGGAATCACTGCCAACCCCTGGAGGTGCAGAACCGCAACCACTGCTGCCATGACCTTGGTGAATACTCGAGGGGCCATGGCTAACCCGAAGGGGAGAACCATGAATTGGAAATGTTCCTCTCCGATTGCAAAACGTAGCCAACGCTGGTGTGAAACTGCAATTGGCACATGCAGATAGGCATCTCTGATGTCGATGGATGCCAGGAAATCTCCTTGGGTCATTGAGGCAATGACTGATCGCAGAGACTCCATGCGAAAATGCCGCACCTGAACATGCTTGTTGAGAAGCTTGAGATCCAGGATGGGCCGGAAGGAACCGTCCTTTTTGGGGACTAGGAAGAGATTTGAGTAGAAACCTCTGAACTGTTCCCGGGCGGGAACCGGTACAATTACTCCGTTGGCCTGCAAGGATGCCACGGCCTGAGAGAAGGCGGCGGCCTTGGAGCAGGGGGGAGTTGACAGAAAAAATCTTTTTGGCGGGCTGGAAGAGAATTCTATCCTGTAGCCGTGGGAGATGATATCCCGCACCCACTGATCGGAGACGTGTTGAAACCACACGTCGCCAAAGTGGGAGAGCCTGCTACCGACTAAGGACGTTGCTGGCGCGGCCAGATGGTCAAGAGGAGGCTGCCTTAGTGGCAGCAGCTCCTGCGGTCTTCTGTGGACGCGCCTTTGTGCGCCAGTTGGGTTTTTGGTCCTTGGCTGAGTTAGTGGACGAGGCCGAGGGCTTAGAGGATGACCAGTTGAAGGAACGAAAGGAACGAAACCTCGACTGGTTCCTACCCTGGGCAGGTTTCCTGGTTTTAGTTTGTGGCATGGAAGTACTCTTCCCGCCAGTACCTTCCTTAATAATTTCATCCAGTTGTTCACCGAATAGCCTGGATCCAGCAAAAGGGAGCCCAGCAAGGTACTTCTTTGAAGAAGCATCTGCCTTCCACTCTCGAAGCCACAAGATCCTGCGGATAGCGAGGGACTTCGCCAAAGCCACCGCAGTGCGGTGAGAAGCCTCCAGCATGGCAGACATGGCATAGGATGAAAAAGCTGAAGCTTGGGAAGTTAAGGCAACCATTTCGGGCATAGATTCCCTGGTGAGGGAATGCATCTCCTCTAGAGAAGCAGAGATGGCTTTGAGAGCCCACACTGCTGCAAAAGATGGGGAGAACGAGGCCCCTGCCGCCTCATATACAGATTTGGCCAGAAGGTCAACCTGGCGGTCAGTGGAATCCTTAAGAGAGGTGCCATCAGCCACTGATACAACTGTCCGGGCTGAGAGTCTAGACACCGGAGGGTCTACCTTTGGTGAATGAGCCCACTCCTTGACCACCTCAGGTGGAAAGGGAAAACGGTCATCAGAACCACGCTTTGGGAAGCGTTTGTCAGGACAGGCCCTAGGCTTGGTCACAGTGGCCTGAAAACTGGAGTGGTTAAAGAACACACTCCTTGTCCTCTTAGGCAAGGTAAACTGGTGCTTTTCTGCCAGAGAGGGTTGCTCCTCTGATACTGGCGGATTGAGGTCCAGTACAGAATTAATGGACGCAATCAAATCACTAACATCTGCGTCACTTTCGGACAGATCAATGGGGCACATGGAGGTAGCCTCCGAGACCCCAGTAACGGCATCCTCCTCGTCCTGCGAGTCAGCTCTTGAATCAGAGCCGCGGGACGAGGAAGGAGAGGGAGCCCTGCGTCTCCTCTTAGGAGGACGGGGTCTGGGACCAGATGAAGAATCCTCTGTGAGCTCCGCTGAGAGAGCCCTAGCAGCAGAGGCGCCCTGAGAAGGGGGCTGATGCATGTTCAGCAAAGTCCGGGACAGCTGTCCCATGGAGTCGGCAAAAGACTGGGAGATTGACCTAGAGAAGGATTCTATCCAAGCCGGGGGTTCAGCCACCGGAGCCGGAGCAGCCGGAGGGAGCACTGTGGGTGCGATTCCAGGCTGAGGCATTGTCAGGTTAGAGCAGGCATCACAATGTGGATATGTGCTCGGTTCAGGCAGCACGAGCTTACATGCAGTGCATATTGAGTACAGCCTTGCAGCCTTGCTCCTCGTGTGAGACATGCTGCTGAAGTGGGGGCTCTGAGCCAGAATGACCCCCAGAGAGTATATAAGCAGGTCCACAACCGGAGGTTGTGGCTTACCAGACCGTTTGTGTGCCCTCCAGATCCCACAGCCCGGACCCCCAAGCAGCTTAGCAGGGATGCTGCAGCCAGCGCCGATCGCAGAGAGAAACGCTGATAAAATGGCGCCGGAGCGAGGAGAGGGGGCGGGACCTGCTCTGAGAGCGGGATCTGGAGGGCCAAGGAGATTTACAGGGGAGGGGATATGTACTCAGAGAGGAGTGTCCCTCCCCTGTGCCGAACGGCCGCTGGGCGGAGCCGCACTGTCCCTCTGCATGATTGACATGCAAGGGCAGTGAAATCGAAAGTAGGCCTCCGGCGAAGCCGGGGCCTAAATTTAAGCGATGCGGCCGGCGTGCAGGCCCCATCGGCGCGGTTCTCAGGTGACAACCAGAGAACCGGCCGGAAATGTCAGAACAGTTACACAGCACACTCTCCCCAACAATAAAGTACAAGGGACCCCCCCGAATATAAACGTCTCAGATACTTAGCTTGCTGAGACGCAGGGTTCCAAGTCCCTGGGGATGAGTGCTCCGTCCAGCAGGATCCTGAAGGGCTGCGGATGGAGACCGGCCTCCTGCAAAGCAAGGAGAACCGTGCTGGCTCCCACTTCAAGCCAGAGCCCGAGGGATGGTGAAGGAGCGCGGCATGTAAGGCTCCAGCCTTGGAATCAACCTTAACAACACCGCCGACACAGTGGGGTGAGAAGGGACATGCCGGGAGTCCAGGTTTGGACCCGCTTTTCTTCAAAAACTTTCCAAAAATGAAAAATCAGATGAGAATGCATGTGTGGATGTATGCCTCCTGAACACAAAGCAATGAACTGGCTAGATCTGGTTATCCAGGGGGTGTATATGCTCAGAGGGAGGAGCTACACTTTTTAGTGTAGTACTTTGTGTGTCCTCCAGAGGCAGAAGCTATACACCCAATGTCTGGGTCTCCCATAGGAACGATAAAGAAAAAGCACCGTGTGCACAGGGCATAGTTGATGCCGATTGCTGTATCACCTGCTGGGGTCAGATACAGGGCTCAGCTGAGTGTATGACATTAAATGCGGAGTCTATCACACACAGGGATTGGATACGCAGAGTCCACGTGTTGTGATTACATGTAAAGAATGTGTCATGTGATGGGATTAGAAGCGAGTAGCATACCAATTACTGGCAACAGATATAGGGCCACGTGGCGTGTATGAGAGAGGATGGGATTAGATACGTGGTGTGTATCACCCATTAGGATTAGATGCATGGAGTGTTTCATTCACCAGGATTAGATGCAAGGGGAGTGTATCACCTGCAGAAAATACATAAAGGGTACAGAGGAGTGTATGATATAGAATGGGATTAGATACGTGGACTGTATTATGCACTGAGATTAGAAATGCAGAGTGTACTACAAACTGGGATTAGATGCGAGGAATTTATCAAACGGTGAAATTAAATACAGAGCTCAGCGGTGTGTATCACACAGGATGGGATTACATACATGGACTGTATCATGCGCTGGGATTACATGAACCTCTGCGAGCTGTATCACATGGTGTGGATAAATACATGGCTCTGGGGATTGTATCACACAAGATAGGGATTAGATATCCAACAAGCGGAGTGAAAACTGGAGACAAGCCTGTGTAATGTAACCTGCAAATGTTTCCCCCCCGTACTGTAACGGTCGCTTACGCTTTTTTGTCTTGCCGTCGTCTCCTGACATTCGCCATACGATCAGCCAGGAATGTCGGCGTTCCTTGTTCAGAGGTGGTTACTGACTGACAGTGCTGAGAAAGGAAAGATCGGCCGTCAGTACAGGGGAGTTTCTCCAAAATAGTAGTATCTGGTGTCAAGTTCTCATGAATGACTTATGAGGAACATTTTCGTCATAGGTCGCTAAAGAAAATAAGAAACCTGCTTTTACGACGTAGATGTCAACTGTGTTGCACAGCCGGAATGCAAGTAACTACAATGACCAGAGCTTACGCTGATAGTTGTAGATTAACCTCAATGAGGCCATTAATACCTGACAGCAACCTTTAAATGATGAGATCGTGGGGATCCTATGGGTTATCATGGCAGCCAGGGGATGCTGAAGGCTCCCGTAACCGCCATCTTGGTACTCCTGTGAAGCTCAAACATAGGCGGCGTTTCATAGGAGAACCGCAATTCCACTGTATACAGAAATACTGTGGTACTGCGGTATAAGTAGTATAAGGGTATGTGGACACGTAAAGTATTTGGTGTAGTAATTTCCGCATCTCGTCAGAACTAACGCAGCCGCAAAACATGTATTTTTGCCGCAGATTTTTCCCATACATTAGTATGGGGAAAAGAAGGGAATTTTGTTTACTTACCGTAAATTCCTTTTCTTCTAGCTCCTATTGGGAGACCCAGACAATTGGGTGTATAGCTTCTGCCTCCGGAGGCCACACAAAGTATTACACTTTAAAAAGTGTAACCCCTCCCCTCTGCCTATACACCCTCCCGTGCATCACGGGCTCCTCAGTTTTGGTGCAAAAGCAGGAAGGAGGAAACTTATAAATTGGTCTAAGGTAAATTCAATCCGAAGGATGTTCGGAGAACTGAAACCATGAACCAAAAGAACAATTCAACATGAACAACATGTGTACACAAAAGAACAACAGCCCGAAGGGAACAGGGGCGGGTGCTGGGTCTCCCAATAGGAGCTAGAAGAAAAGGAATTTACGGTAAGTAAACAAAATTCCCTTCTTCTTTGTCGCTCCATTGGGAGACCCAGACAATTGGGACGTCCAAAAGCAGTCCCTGGGTGGGTAAAAGAATACCTCGATAAAAAGAGCCGAAAAACGGCCCCCTCTTACAGGTGGGCGACCGCCGCCTGAAGGACTCGCCTACCTAGGCTGGCATCTGCCGAAGCATAGGCATGCACCTGATAGTGTTTCGTGAAAGTGTGCAGACTCGACCAGGTAGCCGCCTGACACACCTGCCGAGCCGTAGCCTGGTGCCGCAATGCCCAGGATGCACCCACGGCTCTGGTAGAATGGGCCTTCAGCCCTGAAGGAATCGGAAGCACAGAAGAACGGTAGGCTTCAAGAATCGGTACCTTGATCCACCGAGCCAAGGTTGACTTGGACGCCTGCGACCCCTTACGCTGGCCAGCGACAAGGACAAAGATCGCATCCGAACGGCGCAGGGGCGCCGTGCGAGAAATGTAGAGCCGGAGTGCTCTCACGAGATCTAACAAGTGCAAATCCTTTTCACATTGGTGAACTGGATGAGGGCAAAAGGAAGGTAAGGAGATATCCTGATTGAGATGAAAAGGGGATACCACCTTAGGGAGAAATTCCGGGACCGGACGCAGAACCACCTTATGCTGGTGAAACACCAGGAAGGGGGCTTTGCATGACAGCGCTGCTAGCTCAGACACTCTCCGAAGTGATGTGACTGCCACTAGGAAGGCCACCTTCTGCGAAAGGCGTGAGAGAGACATCCCGCATCGGCTCGAAAGGTGGTTTCTGAAGAGCCGTTAGCACCCTGTTAAGATCCCAGGGTTCCAGCGGACGCTTGTAAGGTGGGACTATGTGGCAAACTCCCTGCAGGAACGTGCGGACCTGCGGAAGCCTGGCTAAACACTTTTGAAAAAACACGGAAAGCGCCGATACTTGTCCCTTGAGAGAGCCGAGAGACAAACCCCTGTCCATTCCGGATTGAAGGAAAGAAAGAAAAGTGGGTAAGGCAAACGGCCAGGGGGTAAAACCCCGATCAGAGCACCAGGATAAGAAGATCCTCCAAGCCCTGTGATAGATCTTGGTGGACGTTGGTTTCCTGGCTTGTCTCATAGTGGCAATGACATCTTGAGATAACCCTGAGGACGCTAGGAGCCAGGACTCAATGGCCACACAGTCAGGTTGAGGGCCGCAGAATTCAGATGGAAAAATGGCCCTTGAGACAGCAAGTCTGGTCGGTCTGGGAGTGCCCACGGTTGACCCACCGTGAGGTGCCACAGATCCGGGTACCACGACCTCCTCGGCCAGTCTGGAGCGACGAGGATGGCGCGGCGGCAGTCGGACCTGATCTTGCGCAACACTCTGGGCAGCAGTGCCAGAGGAGGAAATACATAAGGCAGTCGAAACTGCGACCAATCCTGAACTAATGCGTCCGCCGCCAGAGCTCTGTGATCTTGAGACCGTGCCATGAATGCCGGGACTTTGTTGTTGTGCCGAGACGCCATGAGGTCGACGTCCGGCGTTCCCCAGCGGCAACAGATCTCTTGAAACACGTCCGGGTGAAGAGACCATTCCCCTGCGTCCATGCCCTGGCGACTGAGAAAGTCTGCTTCCCAGTTTAATACGCCCGGGATGTGAACTGCGGAGATGGTGGAGGCTGTGGCTTCCGCCCACAGCAGAATCCGCCGAACTTCTTGGAAGGCCTGACGACTGCGTGTGCCGCCCTGGTGGTTGATGTACGCGACCGCCGTGGCGTTGTCCGACTGTATGCGGATCTGTCTGCCCTCCAGCCACCGATGGAACGTCTTTAGGGCTAGATACACTGCCCTTATCTCCAGAACATTGATCTGAAGGGAGGACTCTGTCGGAGTCCAGGTTCCCTGAGCCCTGTGGTGGAGGAAGACCGCTCCCCACCCTGACAGACTCGCGTCCGTCGTGACCACAGCCCAGGATGGGGGCAGGAATGATTTTCCCTTCGACAAGGAAGTGGGAAGAAGCCACCACTGAAGAGAGGTTTTGGCTGCCAGTAAAAGAGAGACGTTCCTGTCTAGGGACGTCGACCTCCTGTCCCATTTGCGGAGAATGTCCCATTGAAGTGGACGCAGATGAAACTGCGCAAAGGGAACTGCCTCCATTGCTGCCACCATCTTCCCTAGGAAGTGCATGAGGCGCCTCAAGGGGTGTGACTGGGTCCGAAGGAGAGATTGCACCCCTGTCTGCAGCGAACGCTGTTTGTCCAGCGGAAGCTTCACTATCGCTGAGAGAGTATGAAACTCCATCCCGAGGTAAGTCAGTGATTGGGTCGGTGTCAATTTTGACTTTGGGAAATTGATGATCCACCCGAACCTCTGGAGAGTCTCCAGAGCAATGGTCAGGCTGTGTTGACATGCCACCCGGGAGGGTGCCTTGACTAGGAGATCGTCTAAGTAAGGGATCACCGAGTGGCCCTGAGAGTGTAGGACCGCCACCACGGATGCCATGACCTTGGTGAAGACCCGTGGGGCTGTCGCCAGGCCGAAAGGCAGTGCCACAAACTGAAGGTGTTCGTCCCCGATGGCGAAACGCAGGAAGCGTTGATGCTCTGGTGCAATCGGCACATGGAGATAAGCATCCCTGATGTCGATTGAGGCTAGGAAGTCTTCTTGGGACATCGAGGCGATGACAGAACGGAGAGATTCCATCCGGAACCGTCTGGTTCTCACGTGTCTGTTGAGCAGTTTGAGGTCCAGAACGGGGCGGAATGATCCGTCCTTTTTTGGCACCACGAACAAGTTGGATTAAAAACCGCGACCACGTTCTTGAATGGGAACGGGAATCACAACTCCTTCTGCCTTCAGAGTGTTCACCGCCTGAAAAAGTGCATCGGCTCGCTCGGGGGGCGGAGATGTTCTGAAGAAACGAGTCGGAGGACGAGAGCTGAGCTCTATCCTGTAACCGTGCGACAGAATGTCTCTCACCCATTGGTCTTGGACATGTGGCCACCAGGCGTCGCAAAAGCGGGAGAGCCTGCCACCGACCGAGGATGCGGTTTGGGGAGGCCGAAAGTCATGAGGAGGCCGCCTTGGAGGCGGTTCCTCCGGCGGTCTTTGGAGGACGTGACTTAGACCGCCATGCAGAAGAGTTCCTCTGGCCCTTCTCTGACCTGTTGGACGTGGAGGATTGGGACCTGGCTGAGGGCCGAAAGGACCGAAACCTCGATTGAATTTTTCGTTGCTGAGGTTTGTTTGGTTTGGACTGGGGTAAGGACGAGTCCTTTCCCTTGGATTGTTTAATAATTTCATCCAATTGCTCGCCAAACAAACGGTCGCCAGAAAATGGCAAACCGGTTAAGAACTTCTTGGAAGCAGAGTCTGCCTTCCATTCGCGTAGCCACATGGCCCTGCGGACTGCCACCGAATTGGCGGACGCTACCGCTGTACGGCTCGCTGAGTCCAGGACGGCATTCATGGCGTAGGACGAAAAGGCCGATGCCTGAGAAGTCAAAGACACAACTTGCGGAGCAGAGGTACGTGTGACTGCATTAATCTCAGACAGACAAGCTGAGATAGCTTGGAGTGCCCACACGGCTGCAAAGGCCAGAGCTAAAGACGCGCCTATGGCTTCATAGATGGATTTCATCAGGAGTTCTATTTGCCTGTCAGTGGCATCCTTGAGCGATGAACCATCTGCCACTGATACTACGGATCTAGCCGCCAGTCTAGAGACTGGAGGATCCACCTTGGGACACTGAGCCCAACCCTTAACTACGTCAGGGGGGAAGGGGTAACGTGTGTCATTAAGGCGCTTAGTAAAGCGCTTGTCCGGAAATGCTCTGTGCTTCTGGACAGCATCTCTGAAGTTAGAGTGATCGAAAAACGCACTCCGTGTACGTTTGGGAAACCTAAACTGGTGTTTCTCCTGCTGTGAAGCCGACTCCTCTATAGGTGGAGTTGGGGGAGAAAGATCTAGCACCTGGTTGATGGACGCTATAAGGTCATTTACTATGGCGTCCCCTTCAGGTGTATCAAGATTGAGAGCAACGTCAGGATCAGAGCCCTGAGCTGCGACCTCCGCCTCATCCTCCAGAGAGTCCTTATGCTGAGACCCCGAACAGCGTGATGAAGCCGGGGAAGGTTCCCAGCGAGCCCGCTTAGCCGGTCTGGGACTGCGGTCCGTGTCGAAGTCCTCCCCGTGGGACCTAGGTGTCACCCCAGGAGCACTCTGCTGCACCGACCGAGAGGGGTCTGGGGGCGATGAACTCACAGTGCCCGGGGCCTGTGTGACCGATCTGGACTGCAAGGCTTCTAGTATCTTAGCAGACCATCTGTCCATAGACTGAGCCATGGATTGTGAAAGCGACTCAGAGAGTTTCTCAGCCAAAACTGCAAACTCTGTCCCTGCCACCTGGACAGTGGAAGCCGGCGGTTCTACCTGAGCCGAGGGTCCCACCAGTGCCCGAGGCTCCGGCTGAGTGAGTGCCACAGGGGCCGAGCATTGCACACAGTGAGGGTAGGTGGAACCTGCAGGTAACATAGCCGCACAAGAGGTACAGGTTGCAAAATAAGCCTGTGCCTTGGCACCCTTGCTCTTTGCGGACGACATGCTGTAGTCTCCTCTGAGAGTGATCACTGAGGGTATATAGCCAAAAGCAAAACAATGCGCCCGAACAGAGAAAATGTATACAAATATATATATATATATATATATATATATATATATATATATATATATATATATATATATATATATATATATATATATATATATATATATATATATATACACACTTCGGCACCCAAGGGGGGCCAGCACCGGGTAACCGGTGTGGCTTACCGACCGCCCAAAGCGGTTGTGTGTCCACCAGATTCCCTGCCTGGGCCTCCCAGAGCTGTAGAGCTCGTTCTGAAATCCTCCACCGGCAGAAGTGATTGTAAATATGGCTGCCAGAGCTCTCAGGGGAGGAGGGAGCCGTGTTAGTGACTAATAAAGTGCGGGAATCTGGTGCCCCACAGTGCTCAGTGAGGGGGGAGGAGAACACCTAAGTATGCTCTAGCCCTCACTGCCGACGTCCAGTCGACCGTCCCGCCCTTACCCCTGACTGGCAGGCCCGGGGGCGGGAGTTATGGTACTAGGCCGCAGAAGCCGGGGACTAAATTTAATAACGCGGCCGGCAAACAGGCGCGGTCGGCGCGGTAGTCCCGGTCGTCACAAACAAACAGCAGCCGCTGCAGCGTCTGTAACACAGGCGCTCCATGCACCGTCCCCAAGGGGACACAGAGTACCTTATAGATGCAGGGCCTGTCCCTGATGATACTCAGTCTCCTGTCCGTCAGATTCCCCCAGGGGCTGCGGAGGGAGCCCGGTCCCAGTGAATGGTGACCGGTTAGGATCCCACTTCTCCCAGAGCCTCTAAGGGATGGGGAAGGAAAAACGGCATGTGGCTCCAGCCTTTGTACCCGCAATGGGTACCTCAACCTTAACAGCACCGCCGACTTAGTGGGGTGAGAAGGGAGCATGCTGGGGGCCCTGTTAGGGCCCTCTTTTCTTCCATCCGATACAATCAGCAGCTGCTGCTGACTAAAATGGGAGCTTGAGTGAATGTGTGCCTCCTTCAACACAAAGCATAAAACTGAGGAGCCCGTGATGCACGGGAGGGTGTATAGGCAGAGGGGAGGGGTTACACTTTTTAAAGTGTAATACTTTGTGTGGCCTCCGGAGGCAGAAGCTATACACCCAATTGTCTGGGTCTCCCAATGGAGTGACAAAGAAATGGGGAAAGAATTAACATTCTGCAGATTGTAACCTCTAAGAAAACTAAAAAAATAAAGAAAAAAAGGGGAAAAAAAAAGTTTATAAAAAATATGTCAAACTTTTAAATCACCCTTCTTTCCCCGTCAAATGTAAAAATAATAAACATATTTGGTGATCTATCAAAATATAAAATTATTTATAATGTCCGTTAAATGCCAAAGAGAAAAGATAATAGAACACCAATTGCCTTTTTTTTTTGGACGGTACACTTACCCCAAAAATTGCAAGAAAAAGCAAACAACACATGATATACGGTATACCACAAAATGGTATCAATATAAACATCGGCTCCCGGAGCAAAAAACAAGCCCTCGCATATCTACATTGACATAAAAATCTTAAAAAAAGCCAACACAAGCAAAAAGAAAAATTAAAGAAAAAGAGTTGTCTGACAAACTTAAGACATTTTTTTCATTACTAAAACAAAAAACAAAACGGCAAAAGTTTGGTATCGCAGTAATCGTACAGACCTGGAAATCCATTTATAACGCAAAATCAACTTAATTTAATAAAAAGAAAAAAAAAAAAAAAACAATGGCGGAATTGTGAGGTTTTAATTTCTCATAATTTCGACGCACTTCCAATTTTTTTCCCTCTCATTTTACAGTACATTGTATGTTCAAATAAATGTTGTCATTCCAAACGATAACTCTTCCCAGAAAAAAACAAACCCTCAGACGGCCATGTCGACAGAAACATATAACAAAGTTATAACTCGTGAAACAATAGGAGGGAAAAAAATAAAAAAAAATAAAAAAAAAAAAAAAGCACAAAAAAAAAAAAATAATTCACAGGTTCTATATTGGTTAAAAATGGTTAAAATTGAAAAATAATCGATACGTCCAGCATAAGGGAATGAAAACATGCTTTTATCATAGAGAATCCATGAAGCATCACATAAAGCTAGGGGACTGTTAACATGTTATATTAATATGTTAAAATGTCCCCACGAAATGCTTATTAAAAACTTTATGGGGGCAGTGTGTAAAATTAAAAAAAAGAAGGATTTTTGTGTACTCACCGTAAAATCTCCTCTTTCTCTGAGTCTTCATTGGGGGACACAGGTCCATGGGTGTATGCTGCTGTGACTAGGAGGCTGACACTAAGTGAACATAAAAAGAGTTAGCTCCTCCCTGGCAGTGTACACCCCGAGCCGGAGGCGGGACTATGCCAGTTTTGTGCAAAAGCAGTAGTAGGAGAGACCTGAACAACCATAACTAAACAATGTAATACAAGAGAAAAATGTGTGGTGAAAAACACAGTGCCTTACGGGCACGTAAATATATAGTAGCCGGATGGAAACAAAGGTGACCCGCAAACAACATCGGGAAACATCCGGTAAATGAAGATCTCACAATCCAAACAGGGTGGGTGCTGTGTCCCCCAATGAAGAATCAGAGAAAGAGATTTTACGGTGAGTACACAAAAATCCTTCTTTCTCTATCGCTTTCATTGGGGGACACAGGACCATGGGACGTCCAAAAGCAGTCCCTGGGTTGGTACATAAGCCGTCCTACAGAACCAAAACAAACAACAAATTCTGTAGGAAAAGCTCTGTACAAATGTTTACCAACTTTTTAGAGGTGTGCGACGGCCGTCTGCAACACCTTTCTCCCAAGGCAGGCATCTGCTGATGCCTGGGTGTGGACCTTGTAAAACCTGGTGAAGGTATGAAGACTGGACCACGTTGCGGCTTTGCAGACTTGCTCGGCTGAAGCCTGGTGTCTGATTGCCCAAGACGCCCCAACTGCACGGGTGGAATGGGCTCTTACTCCCCTCGGAGGGGACTTGTCCCTGATTCGGTAGGACTCCGCAATGGCTGACCTGATCCATCTGGCAATGGTAGCCTTGGACGCCGGCATGGCCTTCTTGGCACCAGCAGGCAGGACGAACAGGTTGTCTGATTTGCGGAAAGGCGCAGTTCTCGAGACGTAAGTCCTGAGCGCTCGTACTAAGTCCAGAGTGTGTAGTGACCTTTCCAAGGAGCGAGTGGGTGCCGGACAAAAGGATGGAAGCACGATCTCCTCATTCAGGTGAAAAGGAGACACCACCTTCGGCAGGAACTCCGGAGACGGGCGCAGGACAACCTTGTCCTGGTGAAAAACAATAAAAGGTGAGCGGCACGAAAGAGCTGCCAGTTCGGACGTTCTCCTGATTGAAGTGACCGCTACCAAAAAGACCACTTTCCAGGATAAGTGTGAGAATGAAGATTCTTTGAGTGGATCAAATGGAGCCAGTTGGAGGGAACCTAAAACCAGATTAAGATCCCATGGTTCTAGCGGAGCCCGATAGGGCGGATTCAGATGAGCGACTCCTTGGATGAACGTCTTGACCTGCGGACGTGATGCTAGGTTTCTTTGGAAAATAACAGACAAAGCCGAAACCTGCCCCTTGATGGTTGCCAGCGAGAGACCCGCTTGCAACCCTGCCTGAAGGAACGCTAGAAGCGTCGGTAGTGACAGAACTAGCGGGGAGAGATTGCCGTTGACCTCGCACCACTGAAAAAAGGCCTTCCAGGTGCGGTAGTAGATCTTTGAAGATGAAGGCTTTCGAGCCCTAATCATAGTTTGAATCACTTCTGGAGCAAATCCTGACTGGGCTAACAGCCAGGATTCAAGAGCCATGCCGTCAAATTGAGAACCCCTGAATTTTGATGGAAGAGCGGACCCTGAGACAGCAGGTCCGGCCGATCTGGAAACCGCCATGGGGTGTCTGCGACGAGCTGTGCGAGTTCTGCGAACCATGCTCGCCTGGGCCATTCTGGAGCGATGAGAATCACCGGAATGCCCTCTGCCTTGAGTTTCTTGAGGACTCTTGGGATCAGTGGCAGTGGCGGAAAGATGAACGGTAGTCTGGACTAATTCCACGGAAGAATGAGGGCGTCGACTCCTAGCGCCTGCTGTTTGTGGTAGCGGGATATGAACTGTGGGACTTGATTGTTGAACCGCGAGGCCATCCGGTCCACGTCTGGAGTCCCCCACCTGTGGCAAATCTGCTCGAAAACCTCTCTGTTGAGAGACCATTCGCCCGACGCCAGACCCTGTCTGTTGAGGTAGTCGGCCGCCCAGTTTTCCGCGCCGGGGATATGTACCGCGGAGATCCTGGTGTTGTGAGACTCTGTCCACTGTATGATCCTCTTCACCTCTCTCATCGCCATGACGCTCCTCGTGCCACCCTGATGACTGATGTATGCCACCGCTGTGGCATTGTCCGATTGTATCCTGATTGGAGACCTTTGGAGAAGGCGTTGAAAAGCTTGCAGGGCTCGTAGGACTGCTCTGATCTCCAAAACATTGATCGGGAGCCGGCTTTCCTGGTAGGACCACTGACCGTGAGCCGTGTGTTGATGGAAGACCGCTCCCCAGCCCAGAAGGCTGGCATCGGTGGTGACTGTCTTCCAGTGCACCGGTAAGAACGACGTTCCTTTGACGAGATTCTGGCTGTTGGTCCACCAACGCAGCGAGTGGTGGACTTTCGGGGCCAAATGTATCTTGCGATCCAAGGTGAATAGAGACTTGTCCCAATTGTGCAGCAGAAATAGCTGAAGAGGGCGAAGGTGGAAGCGGGCAAACGGAACCGCCTCTATTGCCGCCACCATCCAACCGAGGGCCCTCATACCAAATCGTATGGACACCGCTCTGGAGTGGTGGAGGGTCTGGACGTCTTTCCGGAGGGAGACAATCTTTTCCTGTAGAAGGAACACGCGTCCTTGGATGGTATTGAACTTCATGCCTAGGAAGGTAATCCGGCGAGCCGGGATCAACGAGGACTTCTTCCGATTGATGAGCCAACCGAGACGGGATAGAGTGTCGAAGGTGACCTAGACACTTAGACGACAGTCGTTGAAAGAGGACCCTTTGATCAGTAAGTCGTCCAGGTATGGAATTACCAAAACACCTCTAGAGTGTAGGATCGACATGGCATGGCAGCAGGCTGACGCGCGAAGACCAGGAGTCATTTGGAGGAGTATCGCTGAGATCTAGATGCTGGTTTGGCAGGCTGGCGTGGTCTGGAACACCAGGAGGGATTTGTTTTGAAAGACGGGTTCTTCCTGCTTCTATGCGGGGATCTGTTCCTCCTAGGCTGTGCCAAGGAACTGAAGCTGCGAAAGGGGCGAAAACCTGAGGTCGGCTGGCGGCGAGGGATACGCCTTGGTCTCAGCTGTGGAAGGGAGGTGCTCTTTCCTCCCGTAGCCTCGACGATAATCTGATCGAGCCTGTCCCCAAACAGTTGGCCTCCTGCAAACGGGAGGGCAGTAAGTGATTTCTTTGAAGCCGCTTCTGCATTCCAGGCTCTGAGCCAGACTGACCGGCGGATTGCCACCGTGTTGCTGGCCGCTTGTGCTGCGCAATTGGCTGTAGACAGAGATGCGTTAATGATGTACTCACCCGCCAGGGCAATCTGTGCAGCCATGTTGACGAGCTCGGGATCGCCAGACTGCGCGCGAAGCCCTCTGCGGAGGGTGTCGGCCCAGGTCACCATGGCCTTAGCTACCCAGACGGCGGCGAAGGCCGGAGACAGGGCCGCGCCTGCAGCCTCAAAAGCCGAACGGGCGAATCTCTCGATGTTCCAGTCCGTGGCATCACGGAGCGATGTTCCCTGCGGCAGAGATAGAACTGTATGCGAGGCCAGACGGGAGACCGAAGGGTCGACCACCGGTGAGCCCGTCCATTCCTTCCTGAGAACCTCGGGGAAGGGATAGTGTAAATCAATCGACTTACCATTGTTGAACGTCTTGTCCGGTTGCTGTCTGTGCTTGAGTAATATCTCGGCGAACTCCGGATGATCGCAGAAATACCTGTGAACACGCTTAAGTCATTTGAAAGATACCTGTGAGCTCTGGGTGGTGGCAGAGTCAGGCTGTTGCTTCAGCGTCGTATTCACTGCGTCGACCAGGCTGTCCATCATACGCCTGACGTCGGCTGCCTGATCCGAATCCATAGGAGAGGCTGCATCCGACTCTTCCCCTGAATCATCACACGGTCTCGGAGACGAGTGGCACTCGGGCCTTGGAGGGGAGAGAGACCTCTGGGAGGAATTGGAAGACGAGACCGTGCGGGTCCGCTTCCGCGCTCCAGTAGTCGGTTCTGGGTCAGACCGACTGTCATCCTGCGACGGCTGGACCTGCGGGGCCTGGCTGAGCGTAGGGAGCGACTGCAAGGCCTGCGCGATCCTCGACAGGGAATCCACCGACTGGGAGAGAGAAGTCAGCCACTCCGGGGGAGGGAGCGCATTGGGGCTCGGTGCATCCTGTACTGCTGCAGTAGCGAGTGGGATGCGGGTGCCGGCGGCGTCTGGGGCAATCTGCGTGGGCTGTGGGTCAGGGACGCAAGCTGCGCAGAGGGGGGTAGCCTGGCCTTGGGAGAATTTTTTGTTGCAGGACGAGCACGCAAAATGCATTATGAAAAGGGACCTGTTTGGATCGGGAAGACTTAGAGTTAGGCATGGCTGCTCAGGGGGCTCCTACTAGAGACACTAGGGAGGAGACAGGAGATAGGAAGGAAAAAAGTGAAGAAAAAAAAAGTGTAAGAAAAAAGTAGCTGGTCCTAATCAGAACCAGCACTCACCCAGGTCTGTGTCCTCCCCAGGTCAGCAGGAGGCTCAGAGTAGCTGGGGGCAGCCACCGGAAAATAGATGCTGCTGCTCAGTGGCCTGCCTGTGCTGAGGTGGGCCGTTTGCCAGAAAAACGCGGGCTTTTGCCTCTTTTTTTTTTTCTTTACTGAGGGGGGCGTGCTAGGAATGTCTGCTGTTGCTGGGCAGAAAAGGCGGGTGGAGGGCCAGGAAGACGCGCGCGCAAACTGGGGGCGGAGCACTCCGGCCTAAGGTAGGCCCGAAGCCGGGGACTAAATTTGTGAGCGGCGGCCGCCGGGAGCGCAGCGCTGCGCGCGGAGCAGAGCTTACCTGCGTCCCTGCGCAGTGTCCAGATCCCTGGGTTCCATCCTGGCTGCTGAGGCCCCCGGAGAGTGCAGGCTGCTGCTGACAAGTGCCAGGGGAGGCTGCTGGGGGGCTGTGGGGGAGACTTCAGAGCGCTCCTGCGCTGCAGTGTGTGATCCTATGCCTGGGCCCAGTGAAACAGGGGAGAACGCTGGGGGAGGCCTGGTGCTGTGAGCGCTCCTGCGCTTGCGATGCTTCCTCGCCGTCTCCACCCGAAACACCCCTTGGGACGGTACCATAGGGGTCGATGGGGAGTGAGCCCACAAACCATAAATGTGTGGGGACACCAATCAGCCCCTGGGGTAGTACCATGGGGCCGGAGGGGGATAAGGGCTGGTGTCTCGAGCCTCAAGGAAACCTGGGGACGATACCCTGTAGGGAAAGATCAGGCGAGGATACTCTCTGATGCAGGGTCTTTAACCCTGCAGAAGAGATAAAAGGCGTAAAAAGGATGAGAACGCTGAGCGGCGCCGTTCATAAAAAAACGGAAAAAAAAGGAATAACCTAGGCTGAGGTTGGCCCACAGAGATATGGGCCCACATCAGCCTCCTACGACACTAAGCAAAAAACTGGCATAGTCCCGCCTCCGGCTCGGGGCATACACCCATGGACCTGTGTCCCCCAATGAAAGCGATAGAGAAAACTAAACTAATAAAAAAAAAAATCAAATAAAATGTGGAAAAAAATTTCAGAGACAGCATGAATCATAATATTTTTAAATGTTTTTTTTTTGTTTTTTTTTAAATCCTTTGAGGTTGTAAAAAAAAAAAAAAGTGAAATATAGACTAGCATTTCCTATTTTTCTTTACATTTTGCCTTGAAAATCAGCAAAAAAAAATTTTTTAAAAATGACAAATTAAGCCATATATATTGTGAAAGAAGGGAAAAGAATGGATTTGAGTATCCAAACAAGAACATTTTTTGAGCTATTAAAAGCGAATGCAGGATAAAACGTGAACATGTGCTTGGTCAGAAACAGGGAAAATGGCTCAGGCATGAACTAGTTAATGAAGAAATAATAAAAGGATGTTTTAATTTCCTTATGCTGGATGTATCGGATTCTATTGTCATTCTGACCCGTCACTAAAGCCAAAGATGTAGGAAATACCAATTTGCCTCATCTGGACAAACCTTTCTCTAAGGCTGGAGTCACACCTGCGATTAACTCGCACGAGTGCAATGCGAGAAAATCTCGCATTGCACTCGGACCAATGTTAATCAATGAGGCAGCTCCGATCTATTTTTTTCTCAGTCCAAATCGGACTGAGGAAAAAAAAAAAAAAAAAAAAAAAAAAAAAAAAAAAATCGCAGCATGCTTCGTTTTGGTGAGTTTCTTGCAAGAGTCTCTTCAATGCAAGTCTATGGGTGCATGAAAAAAAACGGATGACACAGGGACGGCACATACACCATCCTAGTGACATCCGTTTTTCTCAATACATTTCACGCATGTAGCAGAGAACACTGTAAATGCTCCTGTACATAACAGTACATGAGTAGCAGCTGCTGAGGGTAAAAACTGATTGCACACTGACAGCACACTGACAGCACACTGATGAAATGTAAGAAGAAATTGTCCTACTTTCTAGCATGAGAATCGGACCGATTTTACACTCACAAGTGTGATTCCAGCCTAATTCTGACCTTGATGGTGATCAGCGTATTGTCACACGTCTGGTATATACAAGCCCTGCTGTTATCACCAAGAGAAACTGCAGGAAGAAATACGCGATGGCCAAACGCATTGGTGAGTAATCACGATACACAGCGGTCCTACAGGTTAACATCCAAACTACAGAGACCTTCACTCCCCCATGAAAGCAAGAAATGTTTTAAGAATTCCATTATGTACTAATTCCTTTCTCAAAAATGCCAGTCATTGGTCTCTGCTCACCTCTTCTAGGTTGGTGTATCGATCATAATCTGTGTAAGTAAAGATTCGCAGATTCTTGCGTCCTCCTCTCCGCTCTGAAGATACAATATCCTGGTGATACTGCCGGTCCAGGGGCGTGCAACACGCAGCTTCATTCTTATACAGCTCATATTCAAACTGGATGAGTTAGATGAAAAAGGCATTTATCAATAATGAGACCATCAAGAAAATTAATCACTAAATATTTATAAGATATTTTATACTTTTTCCTTAAAGGGATTGTTCACTATTAGGACAGCCCCTTCTGATTCCACATGTTTCCCCCATGTAAAATAATAAAGCCTATTCTCACCTCCCGTGCCGCCACCCCTCCAGCAATGTCCGCGCTCGCGGTGCCGGGGTCATCTGGAGTTGTGACGTCACACGAGCCCCGCGTCCAATCAGCGCCAGCTTTCTTCTCTCTGCCTTCGGACCTAACGAACAATCAGTAGGAAGTGAGCGCAGCCGCAGCTCTCACCTTCTGCTGATTAACTCGTTTGATAGATGACGAGAAGGAAGCCGGCGCTGATTGGGCGCGGGGCTCGTGTGACGTCACAACTCCAGATGACCCCGACACCGCGAGCCCGGACATTGCTGGAGGGGTGGCGGCACGGGAGGTGAGAATAGGCTTTATTATTTTACATGGGGGAAACATGGGGAATCAGAAGGGGTTGTCCTAGTAGTGGAAAACCCCTTTTATCTTTTCTAGTCTATTACACAACTGGTGTCATACAACCAAGGGCTAAATCAGTACTTATTAAACCATAAACGTAATCTCAGGAATGGGCCTCCGCAGTGGCTCGTTTTGGCAGACTAAATGGCTGCCACGTAATGCCAGATTTGGGCACACATTGCATTTTTTGCAGATTTCTTCCCACGTTTTTCTGCAAAAAATTTATTTTACTGTACCGTAAAAATCAATGACATTTCTGACATTTTGTGCGTACGCTGCTTATTTTTTCCTTGCAGATTTTAAGCCGTTTAATATCTGTAGCATCTCAATCTTTCAGTGTTTTTAACCTATTCTAATGACTGGGGGAAAAAAAAAAAAAAAAAAAGAATAAAAAAAAGCAATAAAAAAAATAAATAAATATCACATGTATTTTATGCATTATTATTCCTGCCAAGACACATGTATGTGATGTGATGCAGTGTTTCCTCTCCTGTGGGGTCGTGAGTGTTGTCCACAGGAGACCGCAGCTGCCTGTGCCCCCGATCAGGGTTTGGGCTGCTGCAGTCTTCCTCTGTGTTCTACCCGTTGAGAACGAGTGCGGCTCCACAGCAATAAAGTGACATGCTGTGTCACATGTCAGTTTATGCTGCAGGAAAAACAAGCACAGGGGGATGGGATTTCTAGAAATTCCATCCATTGTGCTTGTGTGGCGCCCCTGAGGCTTCAGGTGCCACAGGGTACTGCACCTCCATTAAGGTGCAGTACTTATCCCGGGTAAGTGGGGGGGGGGCCAAATACCGGTGCCAATCACAATACACTTTACACTCAGTGAGCGGAGCTCTCCCACTGGAGTTGAGCTGGGGTGGTCGCAGGGGACAGCCATCAATAATATGGGATTGCCGGTCCACTAGCGCAGGCAGTTCGGGGGGGCGGGGCTTCCGTATGTAGAAAAGGGAAGATCACGACACTGAGGGGGGCGTCTCTTCAGAGAGCGTCTGGAGAGGAGATGTGTGGGAAGGATGTGGAATAGAGAGGAGTACAAGGCAGCTGAGGGGAGAGGTTTGTTGCTCCCTCGGGGCCAGCGCTGCCAGGGTGCGGAGCCCTACGTTGAACTCTTTATGATTCACCATCAGAATCTGCTGGGAAAGGGGATTTCAAGTTCCTTTGCCCACCAGCAACACATAGAGTCAGGAGCCTGGACCAGGGTTCGGCACCAACAAGTGACTTTCGTTGCCTGCTATACGGGTTGAGACTTTAAATACAAAACGGAGCGGTTCCCGATGAGCTTTAGGACACGGGGATTCATAAAACAGGGCAAGGAGGAAAGAGCTCACGTTACTTCCACGGCACCAGTTTTGGACCCTTTAACTATTTGGGATCGCCTGGAGCCCATGACAGCGGAGATCGGCATCCCACAGGCATCACCATATGATTGAATAAAGAACTTGAACTGCATCACTGTGTCGTCCCTTTACTACCGGCGCCCGCCCGCCATTGGCGAGGCTCACATCTCCCACCTCCCGGGACTAAGCTCTACCTGTGGAGAGATGATCCAACTCTGCTGCGTCACACCAACAGCCCCAGTAAAGAGACATCCCGCAGCAGCGGCTCCCCTCATAGCCGCACACCACAGGTGGCGTCACAAGACAACTACCCCCATCAACATCCCTTTCCCCTTCTTTTAAGGGCACCTCGGGGGCCACGAAGCCAGGCAGGGCCACCCGTGACATCCCTGACCCGTACCGGCCCAGTGACGAGCAGGACCCCGGCCCCGTGGGGTGCTGCACTTGTACTGCACAACGTGTTGGAAGCAGCAAAAACACACTGCGTCCAAAACGCTGTGAACCCTGATCGTGGGCACACAGCCTAGTGGGGGGCATTCACATCTGTGACATTATGGATATATTATAAATGTGTAATTGATGAGGGCCCACCTCGGGGACTTAAGCCTATCTCAAGGCTAGGGCCCTGTCTTGTGCCGCCCTAAACAGTTGAGCCTGAATGCTTGTTCAACTATTTATTAGAAATCCCATAAAAGTAGAGAGAACATCACATTTGCAAGTACTTCTCCATTCCCAGGGGCATGAGACAGGGCCATGTTCACATCTATCACACATGTATGGCAAAACCGGTGGAACGGTCATAAATTACTTGAGTGGGAAACACCCTTACAGGAATATGTGCTATTAGCTGGATATTTCCCTATCAAAACCTGGATTTGCGAGAATAATACTGTGCCGTGACAAGACAACCCCTGTAAATGTGATCTGTAATCAGAAAACAAGGCGCCAGTGGCAATCCTGCATGAAATGTGACCTGAATACAGGGGAGTTGGGCTATGGGGTCACAACCAGGCCAACAGGCCGAGTGCAACACACTATACACACAAGGGGAATTTGCTGGAATTGTTCTATAAAGGAGCATGTGTTGGGCATAGGGGTGATGTCTGCAGGACGGTCCGTGCCAGTCCTCATCTGTCCATCAGATCTCACACCTCTACCTGCTGAACGACCCCACATCTTACTGTTATGTATCTTCACCCTGACCTAATAGTCCTCAAATACGACTGCAAAAACCGAAATACATTACCGCACTAAAAAGCTTCTCCTGCCAGGATATCACAACTTCTTCATCATCACCAGCTCGGTATCCACCTATTATATTTTTTCCAATTTAGGGGGGAAGCACATAACATGAAATACTTAATCAGAACATTCAGAACAACAGAAAAATGGCTGCTTAAAACATTACAGAAGTTGTCCATTACTGTAACATTGGAGATCTGTCCTTACCCCCACGATCAACTGTCCTTGGTGCTGAAGCTGCTTCGTCTTCTGATAGCATCTGGGTACTGCACTTCTGCCTCCCATTCAAATCAATAGGAGGTGGATGTGTGTACCCGGCTGCAGCCACTATCAGAAGACGCAGCAGCTCCAGGACTGAGCATTTCCATCCGTAACAGAGGATTGGTGGAGGTGCCGGGTGTGGGACCCCAGCTAATCAGACATTGATGACCTTTCCTACGAATACGCCATCAAAGTTATAGTACTGGCCAACCTCTATAATGTAATCAGGGCAGCCTTTATTATGAGATGTGTATGGTGTGTCTGTGCCAATGTTGCTGACATTACACTGTATGCACAATTATTAGATGACTATTTTGCCCATATCATTATTTTATGCAGATTTTCCAACTCTAAGCTATATAACCTTGAATGCTTATTGGTTGAAGCAGATCAGGTGATGTGTATTTGTGCAATGAGGGAGTTTGTGTCCTAAGGATACTGTTATACATCTGTCCCCAGTCAAATAAACATTCTTGTGCTCCACGTCGGGCTTTCCAAGTAGCCTTGTGTGCTCCCATAGGATGAGCATACTGGTGCCAGTGATTCTCCACTATATGTCACTGGTGCTGGTGATTCTTCTCTTTATGTTAGTGGTGCCGGTGATTCTTCACTAAATGTCACTGGTGCTAGTAATTGTTCTCTTTATGTTAGTGGTGCCGGTGATTCTTCCCTTATGTCACTGGTGATTGTTCCCTATGTACTTACTGGTGCCAGTGATTGTTCTCTATATACTTACTGGTGCCAGTGATTCTTCCCTATATACTTACTGGTGCCAGTGATTGTTCCCTATATACTTACTGGTGCCAGTGATTGTTCCCTATATACTTACTGGTGCCAGTGATTGTTCCCTATATACTTACTGGTGCCAGTGATTGTTCCCTATATACTTACTGGTGCCAGTGATTGTTCCCTATATACTTACTGGTGCCAGTGATTGTTCTCTATATACTTACTGGTGCCAGTGATTCTTCCCTATATACTTACTGGTGCTTGTTCCCTATACAGTTACTGGTGCTGGTGATTCTTCCCTATATACATACTGGTGCCAGTGATTCTTCCCTATATACATACTGGTGCCAGTGATTCTTCCCTATATAGTTACTGGTGCCGGTGATTGTTCCCTATATAGTTACTGGTGCCGGTGATTGTTCCCTATATAGTTACTGGTGCCGGTGATTGTTCCCTATATAGTTACTGGTGCCGGTGATTGTTCCCTATATAGTTACTGGTGCCGGTGATTGTTCCCTATATAGTTACTGGTGCCGGTGATTGTTCCCTATATAGTTACTGGTGCCGGTGATTGTTCCCTATATAGTTACTGGTGCCGGTGATTGTTCCCTATATAGTTACTGGTGCCGGTGATTGTTCCCTATATAGTTAATGGTGCCGGTGATTGTTCCCTATATAGTTACTGGTGCCAGTGATTGTTCCCTATATAGTTACTGGTGCCGGTGATTGTTCCCTATATAGTTACTGGTGCCGGTGATTGTTCCCTATATAGTTACTGGTGCCGGTGATTGTTCCCTATATAGTTACTGGTGCCGGTGATTCTTCCCTATATAGTTACTGGTGCCGGTGATTCTTCCCTATATAGTTACTGGTGCCGGTGATTCTTCCCTATATAGTTACTGGTGCCGGTGATTCTTCCCTATATAGTTACTGGTGCCAGTGATTCTTCCCTATATAGTTACTGGTGCCAGTGATTCTTCCCTATATAGTTACTGGTGCCGGTGATTCTTCCCTATATAGTTACTGGTGCCGGTGATTCTTCCCTATATAGTTACTGGTGCCAGTGATTCTTCCCTATATAGTTACTGGTGCCGGTGATTCTTCCCTATATAGTCACTGGTGCCGGTGATTCTTCCCTATATAGTCACTGGTGCCGGTGATTGTTCTCTATATACTCACTGGTGCTGGTGATTGTTCCCTATATAGTTACTGGTGCTGGTGATTGTTCCCTATATACTCACTGGTGCCGGTGATTGTTCTCTATATACTTACTGGTGCCGGTGATTGTTCTCTATATACTCACTGGTGCTGGTGATTGTTCCCTATATAGTTACTGGTGCCGGTGATTGTTCCCTATATAGTTACTGGTGCCGGTGATTGTTCCCTATATACTCACTGGTGCTGGTGATTGTTCCCTATATACTCACTGGTGCTGGTGATTGTTCCCTATATAGTTACTGGTGCTGGTGATTGTTCCCTATATAGTCACTGGTGCTGGTGATTGTTCTCTATATACTTACTGGTGCCGGTGATTGTTCTCTATATACTCACTGGTGCTGGTGATTGTTCCCTATATACTCACTGGTGCCGGTGATTGTTCTCTATATACTTACTGGTGCCGGTGATTGTTCCCTATATAGTTACTGGTGCCGGTGATTGTTCCCTATATAGTCACTGGTGCCGGTGATTGTTCCCTATATAGTTACTGGTGCCGGTGATTGTTCCCTATATAGTTACTGGTGCCGGTGATTGTTCCCTATATAGTCACTGGTGCCGGTGATTGTTCCCTATATAGTCACTGGTGTCGGTGATTGTTCCCTATATAGTCACTGGTGCCGGTGATTGTTCCCTATATAGTTACTGGTGCCGGTGATTGTTCCCTATATACTCACTGGTGCTGGTGATTGTTCCCTATATAGTCACTGGTGCTGGTGATTGTTCCCTATATAGTTACTGGTGCTGGTGATTGTTCCCTATATAGTCACTGGTGCTGGTGATTGTTCTCTATATACTCACTGGTGCTGGTGATTGTTCCCTATATACTCACTGGTGCCGGTGATTGTTCTCTATATACTTACTGGTGCCGGTGATTGTTCCCTATATAGTTACTGGTGCCGGTGATTCTTCCCTATATAGTTACTGGTGCCGGTGATTCTTCCCTATATAGTTACTGGTGCCGGTGATTCTTCCCTATATAGTTACTGGTGCTGGTGATTGTTCCCTATATAGTCACTGGTGCTGGTGATTGTTCTCTATATACTCACTGGTGCTGGTGATTGTTCCCTATATACTCACTGGTGCCGGTGATTGTTCTCTATATACTTACTGGTGCCGGTGATTGTTCCCTATATAGTTACTGGTGCCGGTGATTGTTCCCTATATAGTTACTGGTGCTGGTGATTGTTCCCTATATAGTCACTGGTGCTGGTGATTGTTCTCTATATACTCACTGGTGCCGGTGATTGTTCTCTATATACTCACTGGTGCCCGTGTTGCTCAGAGTCCGCAGTGCGATGTCCCCTCGGCTCCGCTCCTCCTGCTGCTCCTGTACCCGCTGCACCAAGGCACTGACCGGAGACACCCGCTGCAGCGTAACTCTGCAGACACAAACCCGTCACCGGCTGCTCACGGATAACGATGGCCGCCGTGCAGCGTGCCGCCTTCCTTACCGGATCTTCAGGTTCTTGATGGGGTCCCGGGACCGGTACACCGCCTCCCCGGAGTCCTGGTTCCACTCCTCCGCCATCACAGACCTGCGCGTCCTCGTCTCCCAGGTAACCGCTACGTGCGCGCTCACAGGCTTCAACGTCACCACGTCCTGGACGAATAGGATGATCTGTCACGACTTGGCTGCGTGTAAACAAATGCGCCCTCTGCGGGTGGAAATCCGAATGACAGTAACAATGGGATAATGCTGAGGCCTGGAGAGCGTCACCAGGGAGGTGCTGTGCAATGTAGACTGTCACATTACATCATACACTGCCCACATCAGTGCCCGGCATCGGAGGGGGAGTGGGACAGCCGCACCCCACTGAGGACAACATCCCTCACCTCTCCCTATAGATGCCAGGTACACTTTCGCAAAACATGAACATACAGTTGGTTAAAGAAGATGTCAGAGCTTTATAGCCAGTGTAAATGGTCAGATTGGCATAGAAAAAAAGAAGGGAAACTGCACAGCAGCAATGACAGGCTTCATAGTGATTGGTGGCAGCCGCCTCATACAGTCATTGGTGGCAGCTGCTTCATACAGTGATTGGTGGAAGCCGCCTCCTACAGTGATTGGTGGCAGCCACCTCATACAGTGATTGGTGGCAGCTGCCTCCTACAATGATTGGTGGTAGCTGCCTCATACAGTGATTGGTGGCAGCTGCCTCATACAGTGATTGGTGGCAGCTGCCTCCTACAATGATTGGTGGTAGCTGCCTCATACAATGATTGGTGGCAGCTGCCTCATACAGTGATTGGTGGTAGCTGCCTCCTACAGTGATTGGTGGTAGCTGCCTCATACAGTGATTGGTGGCAGCTGCCTCATACAGTGATTGGTGGTAGCTGCCTCATACAGTGATTGGTGGCAGCTGCCTCATACAGTGATTGGTGGCAGCTGCCTCATACAGTGACTGGTGGTAGCTGCCTCATACAGTGATTGGTGGTAGCTGCCTCATACAGTGACTGGTGGTAGCTGCCTCATACAGTGATTGGTGGTAGCTGCCTCATACAGTGATTGGTGGCAGCTGCCTCATACAGTGATTGGTGGCAGCTGCCTTATACAGTGATTGGTGGCAGCTGCCTCATACAGTGATTGGTGGTAGCTGCCTCATACAGTGACTGGTGGTAGCTGCCTCATACAGTGATTGGTGGTAGCTGCCTCATACAGTGATTGGTGGTAGCTGCCTCATACAGTGATTGGTGGCAGCTGCCTCATACAGTGATTGGTGGCAGCTGCCTCATACAGTGATTGGTGGTAGCTGCCTCATACAGTGATTGGTGGTAGCTGCCTCATACAGTGATTGGTGGCAGCTGCCTCATACAGTGATTGGTGGCAGCTGCCTTATACAGTGATTGGTGGCAGCTGCCTCATACAGTGATTGGTGGCAGCTGCCTCATACAGTGATTGGTGGCAGCTGCCTCATACAGTGATTGGTGGTAGCTGCCTCATACAATGATTGGTGGCAGCTACCTCATACAGTGATTGGTGGCAGCCGCCTCCTACAGTGATTGGTGGCAGCTGCCTCATACAGTGATTGGTGGCAGCCGCCTCCTACAGTGATTGGTGGCAGCTGCCTCATACAGTGATGTATCGGTGTACTCAGGAGAAATTGTTTGGTCCAAAATCTGCTATTTTTCTTATGAAAATTAAAAACTTTGTGCTAATACAATATTTTAGTTTAAAAAAATTAATTATTTTTATTCAGCGCCTGAAGGGTAAATCTGCTTCTTGTACCCCTAGATGAATTCACTGAAGGATCTAGTTTATAAATTGGGGTCACTTATTGGGAGTTCTGCTGTTCTTGCACCTCAGGGGCTCTAAAAATGTGACATGACATCCGGAAATCACTCCAGCAATATCCCCACTCCAATATGCTGCTCCTTCCCTTCTGAGCTTTGCATTGTGCATGAAACGTTTCTGACAACATATGGGGTATAGGCGCACTCAGGAGAAATTGTTTAAAAAATTGGGCAATCCATTTTCTCCTATTTCCCCTTTTGAAAATCAAAAAAATTAGGATTAAAAAACATTTTAGTGGAAAAAAATAACTTTTTAATTTCCACATCCCAATATTACACAATTCTGTGAATTATCTACGGACTTAAAATACTCACTACACCCCTAGATGAATTCCTCAAGAGATGAAGTTTCTACAATGGGGGTCACGTGTGGGGGTTCTGCTATTTTGGCACCGTAGTGACTCTTCAAATGGCGCCCATAATCTAGTCCTGCCAAATCTGCGCTCAAAAAGTCAATAGTGCTTCTTCCCTTCAGAGCCCTGCTGTGCACCTAAACACATGTTTTCCCCCATATATGGGTCATCGGCATACTCAGGAGAAATTGCACAACAAATTGGGTGGTCTGTTTTCTCCTGTTACCCTTGTGGCTATGAAAAATGTGGGGCTAAAATAACATTTTTATGCAAAAAAATATTTTTTTTTCATTTTATGTTGCAATGTTTTAAAATTTTATGAAAAACCTGTGTTCAAAATGTTCACAAAACCTTTAGATACATTTCTTTAGGGGTGTAGTTTCCAAAATGGGGTCACTTGTGGGGAGTTTCCACTGTTTTAGGCATATCATGGTCTCTGCAAATGCAACATGGCATCCGGTAACTCCAAGACCCATTAGTGGCTTTATGGTCATATTGATATGTTATTGATTGTATATATTTGAACCCAGAGGGATCTTATAACACGTTACATATTTATTATTGTGGCATTTCATTGTTGTGTAGTGATTTACATATATTTATGCACTTGTCATGGTGTGAATTGTTTCTCATTGCGGAGTTACATGGGAGTAATAAAATGTAATGCACTGTATCTCTGGGTGTGCACATTTTTTCTGCACTGTTATTTTTTCTCTTTTTTTTATCACTTGTGGGTTGTATCTGCTGCTTTGGCACCTTGGGGGCTCTTCAAATGAGACATGAGGTCTGCTGTCAAATCCAGCAAATATCTCTCCTTCCCTTCCGAGCCCTGTCGTGTGCCCAAAGTGTAGAGTCCAACCATAGATTGGGTATCGTTGTGCTCAGGACAACAAATTAAGTCCATTTTCTCCTGCTACCATTTTGAAAATGAAAAATTTAGAGTAAAAGCAATATTTGTTGAAAAAACATTATTTTACATTTTTACAGTAAAATATTTTAAAATTATGGAAAGCACCTGTGGGTTCAAGATACCCCCTATATAGTTAAATTTCTCAAGGGGTGTAGTTTCCAAAATGGGGTCACTTTTGGGGATTTTCTGCTGTTTTGTCTTTATAACAGCTCTTCAAATGCAGTCTATTCCTGTCAAATTTGCACTCAGAAAGTCAAATAGTGGTCTTTCTCGTCTAAAGGGGGTGTTACAGGCAGCGATATCGCTGGTGAAAGCACCCGACCCCGTTGTTTGTGCGTCACGGGCACATCGCTGCCCGTGGCGCACAAAATCGTTAGGAACCGTCACACGTACATACCTGCCTAGCGACGTCGCTGTGTCCGGCGAACCGCCTCCTTTCTAAGGGGGCGGTTCATGGGGCGTCACAAAGTGGCCGCCAAATAGAAGCGGAAGGGAGGAGATGAGCGGGACGTAACATCCCGCCCACCTCCTTCCTTCCTCATTGCCGGCGGCCGCAGGTAAGCTGTACTTCGTCGCTCCTGAGGTGACACACATAGCGATGTGTGCTGCCTCGGGAACGACGAACAACCTGCGTGCTCAACAATCAACGATTTTTTGAAAAGGAACGACGTGTCAACGATGCACAATAAGGTGAGTATTTTCCATCGTTAATGGTCGTTCCTTGCTGTCACATGCAACGACGTCGCTAACGATGCCGGATGTGCGTCACGAAATCCGTGACCCCGGCGATATATCATTAGATACGTCATTGCGTGTAACGGGGCCTTAATCCTTGCCGTGTGCCCAAACAGTAGTTTTCCCCTATATGGGGGCATTGGCATAATCAGGAGAAATTGCATAACAAATTGTGTGCTCTATTTTCTCTTTTTACCCTTCTGAAAATGAAAAATTTGGGGCTAAACAAACATTATTGTGGAAAAATTTAAATTTTCATTTTTAAGGTCCAATGTTTCAAAGTTCTGCAAAGCACTTGTGGGATCAGAATACTCACCGCAAGCTCTAGATAAATTCCTTGAGGGGTGTATTTCTAAAATGGGGTCACATGTGGGAGATTCCTGCTCTTTTTGTACCTTGGGGGCTCTTCAAATGCAACATGGCAGTCTATTCTTCCAAAATCTGTAGTTGAAAAGTCAAGTAGCGCTCCTTCTCTTCTCAGCCTCCTGTATCCGCAAGCAGCAGTTTCCCCCCCATCTATGGGGCATTAGCATACTCAGGACTCAAAAGTGAACAAACCAGGTGTTCCACTTTCTCCAGTTACCCTTGTGAAAATGAAATATTTGGGGCTAAACCAACATTTTTGTGTAAAAACTTAATTTTAATTTTTCAAAAATGATGCTGACGTAAAGTAGACGTGTGGTGAATGTTATTTATTAATTATTTTGAGTATGACTTTGTTTTGAGGACATAAAAATTCAAAGTTCAAAAATTGCTAATTTTTCTAATTTTTTGTTAAATTTTAGATACTTTCATAAAGACAAATCATATCTACCTAAATTTACTACTATCATGAAGTACAATTGTCATGAAATAAACAGCCTCAGGATCAGAATCATTGGGATATATTGAAGCATTCCAAAGATATTACTACATAAAGTGACACTCATCAGAATGAAAAAAATTGGCCTGGTCTGGAAGGTGCAAACAATTGGAGGATAACCGTGGCACTTCTGTGGTGATGATGAACAAGTCGAATCCAATCCCAGAACACAAATAATTGAAATTAAACTTGGCATTCATTAGCATGAAAGTTGATGTTTACTTTTATTCTGGTGTTTTGCAATCCAAAATATTTTTGAGATGTTTTGGTCTAATTCAGACCTTCATCAGTTCAGATTGTGTGGGGATCTATATGAGCTGTGCAGTGTGGATGTGCAATTTCCACCACCTTTATGGCAGTTGGTGACGCACAAACTGTAATCACTGCAAATTCTAGGATTTCTGAAATCAACCATTGATAAAGCTGAAGCAAATCCCAAAAATAAGGGCCAGTATACCTATTAGTAAAAATGTAATGAGTAGCTACACATATATACACCATTGAGAAAGCAGATTGCGAAACGTGTTGTTTGGTAGAATGGCTGTTGTGATATATCATGTCTCAGCTTGGTGAATAACTTATTTTGTTTTGTTGTACTATGTAATTCTCTTCAATATTATTTATTTGGATTCTATTGTACATAACTCTTAGGGGTACTTTGCACGTTGCGACATCGCTACTGCGATATCGTCGGGGTCAAATCAAAAGTGACGCACATCCGGCACCGGTAACGACGTCACAACGTGTAAATCCTAGATGCGCCGATAAACGATCGCAAAAGCGTCGAAAATCGGTGATCTCTGTAGAGTCGGTCCTTTTCATAATGTCGCACCAATAGGAGATACGATGTTGTTCCTCGTTCCTGCGGCAGCACACATCGCTGTGTGTGAAGCCGTAGGAGTGAGGAACATCTCCTTACCTGCGTCCACCGACTATGCCAAAGGAAGGAGGTGGACAGAATTTTTACGTCCCGCTCATCTCCGCGCCTCCGCTTCTATTGGCCGCCTGCCGTGTGACGTCGCTGTGACACCGCACGACCCGCCCCCCTAGGAAGGAGACGGGTCGCCAGCCAGAGCGATGTGGCAGGGCAGGTAAGTGCGTGTGAAGCTGCCGTAGCGATAATGTTCGCTACGGCAGCTATCACAAGATATCGCATGTGCGACGGGGGCGGGTACTATCGCGCTCGGCATCGCTAGCCGATGCTAGCGATGTCGCAGCGTGCAAAGTACCCCTTATTTATTGGTTGCAAATTAAATTGATCTCGTATTTATCAATATAACCTATAATATGTACTAATTTTTGTTGTGACTGCAGCCCTTTTGTTGGCGATATTCCCTTTTGGGTTTATCTTCTTCTAAAACAAGACTTGGTGGACTTTGCGGTATGTTTAGGAATTGGGATCATTGTCTTGTTAAAAGGTCCAAAAATTCCAGGCTTCAGCTTCTTCATGGAAACCATGACATTTTCTGCTAGGATTAACTGACACTTGATTGAATCCATGCTCTCCTGGTTTCCAGTGCTAGAGTAAATGAAGTAGCCTGACCACAGCCAAGCCACCACCATGCTTCACAGGAGGCAGGGTGTTCTTTTCAGTGTATGTTTCATTACTTATCTTTATTGGTCTTTTACGGTCACTCGAGCACAGCCAGTGTTCCTGTTAACTTTCAACTTGTAAACTCAGCTTCCTATTGTATCTCTAGACCATACAATGTATTTGCTATTTTTTTGTATCCTTTTCCTTGTTCGTGCAAGGAAATTAGCTCTTCACTTTTTAGACCTCTCTCATGAGAAAGCAAAAATATTAGTGATCTGGAGACCATTGCCTTTGAGGAAAAGGATAACACTGGTCGGGGGTTATCCAATAAAAACATTAGCACCTGACTGTGCACCCTTTCATAATTATTACTGTAGCCTGAGGGAAGGTCTCCTACAGGTAGAAGTTGGAGGCTACAAAAATGAATTGCAGTGGAGGTTATATTAGAGCCTGGAGAGCTCGCCTGTCCTTCTCTCTCTTATCTCCAGCATCATCTTGTGTCCCATCTGTGTCAGCATCATTCAGTCTGTGCTGATAGTGAAACAGAGGTGGGAAGAGGGAAAACGTAGGGGTAGTAATGGGAAACAGGCCATCCTGCTGTAAGTGAGGGAGGGGTGAGAGGAGGGGCAATACTGCTGTTAGTGGGGATGAGAGGAGGGGCAATGCCGCTGTAAGTGGGGGAAAGGTGAAGGGAGGGGCAATGCTGCTGTCAGTGGGGTAGGGGTGAGAGAAAGGGCAATGCCGCTGTAAGTGGGGGAAAGGTGGGAGGAGGGGCAATGCTGCTGTCAGTGGGGTAGGGGTGAGAGAAGGGGCAATGCCGCTGTAAGTGGGGGAAAGGTGGGAGGAGGGGCAATGGCGCTGTAAGTGAGGATGGGGCACAATACCGCTGCCAGCCTGGAGATGTAAGAAGGCGGAAGGAAATGGTGCTGCTTTTGGGGAGAGTTTTTAATGTTGCTGTTAGTGTTTGGGGTTGAATCAGTATAAGTGAATTGGTTTAAAATTAGCAATGGGCAAAAGATATCTGGTCAGGAAATTCTGCAGTCATCACAAGATGCGTCACAGCATTCTGACACTGATGGAGAAAGGAACAACTCCACTGAGAGGAGACGTAGCATAGCCAGTGTAATATAGAAATACAGCTTTAATAGATGTACTGTATATTAGGAGATTTCTTCATTTTTTTTTTGTAAAGTGCTACTAATTATACATATCTTTAGACTTCAAAAAGTGCACATTACTCTTAAAGAACTTGCATGTGTAATCCTTATAAGCTCCACTTCTTGGGATGTCTAAGGGAAGCCATAACGATAAATCTGTTTCTTAGTAATAAATGTAGTTTCATTGCGTCTATAGTGAGTGAACTTCCAGCTGTGAAAGGGTTAATACTTGGGCCCTGCATCAGTAATAAGCCCCTGTAGTAACCATGACCACTGTTATGAGGTAATAAATATATGTCATAAAGAAGATTCCATAAAAGAAGGCTGCGCTGCCATGATCAGTGCCATTACTGATGCGCCTGAGGACGTTGAGCTTGACCACCCACGTAATGTGCCGACCGTGGTGTAATTTGGAGGTTCTAGCAGGTAAAGGGGTTGTCTGATTTAGACACCCCCAGGGTATATGAAGGTAATAGAGGGGGGTCCCCGGGACAGGATCCCCTTCTGTTACCCTCTACAAAGAGCAGCTCTCCTTTGGGAGTTTATGGACGGACCTATGACTTTAATGGGTGTCGGGGGGGAGGGGGGATTTATTCGATTAGCAGTTATTTGTAACTAACAATTTTTGTAACCAAGTGTCCATCTTCTTGAGAGGCGGACCTGGATCTGTAAGGGAGAAATGCTTCATCCATCTGGGTAATTGGATCAACCAAATTAATTCCAGCAACCACTGTGGTGACAGATATCGCAGCCAGATCTCTCCACATCCAGTTTATCACATTTATAGTCTAGATTTATTATGTCGTTCTCTGTAAATTTAGTAAAATGTACAAATTGTAAAACTGCTGTTACATCTGTTATATATCGGCACTAACTCTCTAAGCCCAAGGGAAGGGCAATCCTCCAGCCATGGTTCTCTAGAGGTTTCCTCCACAGGGGGTTTTTCCTCTCCTGAGTGCTGGGGGGTGACTCTCCGTGAGTCAGGGGGGTGCCATGTTTGGTGTCTTTAAATTTAAATAAAGTTGAGAACGTTTGACACCTAATTTCAATGCTTTGTGTATTTATTTTACGTGCATCTGTGTGATTCATTGTGTTTGGGAGTCGGGGTCCATCACATATCACAATGTCATTTGGTTGGACACCTGCCGGTCACACAGGACCCTCACCTACACAGGACCCTCACCTACTCAGGACCCTCACCTACACAGGACCCTCACCTACACAGGACCCTCACCTACACAGGACCCTCACCTACACAGGACCCTCACCTATTCAGGACCCTCACCTACACAGGACCCTCACCTACACAGGACCCTCACCTACTCAGGACCCTCACCTACACAGGACCCTCACCTACACAGGACCCTCACCTACACAGGACCCTCACCTACTCAGGACCCTCATCTACATAGGACCCTCACCTACACAGGACCCTCACTTACACAGGACCCTCACCTACACAGGACCCTCACCTACACGGGACCCTCACTTACACAGGACCCTCACCTACACAGGACCCTCACCTACACAGGACCCTCACCTACTCAGGACCCTCACCTACTCAGGACCCTCACCTACACAGGACCCTCACCTACACAGGACCTTCACCTACTCAGTGATTGCTCCAGGAGTTGCCCCTGCTCTGATGATGAAGATGGAGAAGAGGAGACAAGAATTACAGCACAACTGTACACATGCTCAAAATAAGAATTGATATTACAATGGTATTACAAGCAGCTTACTTGGTATTAACATAAAACCTCATTCACACACAGTGAGTATTTCTCTCTTTATTTTACATCTGTATATTTGGAAGGTAAAAGCTGGTATGGAGGAAACACAGAAAAAAATATAACACACACTTTCACCTTGCCTTGCTGGTCCTGGTGCCTATTGTGAATTACTGATACAAAATATTGTGTCCATATAATCAAGATCAGCGTTGTTCACTCCGGTCTTGATGAGGGGTGTGCTGGAGTCAGACCCTTCTTCATGAATCTGAAGTGTCTGGCAAATGGCATGCGCCTCTGTGTGCTGCGCCAGAAATCTCTACTCAGGGACTGGAGTGAAATTTCTTGTGTACAGAACGCTGCACATGGTCATGAATTAGATGAGCTGTGTTCTCCCGTTGCACCCCCGTCCAGCTCTGGTCAGTTTGTCAGAGCTGGGAAAACATGGCATGAAAACGATAAGAGCAACTCTGAGATGTGCTTAGTTTTGCTACTTTCCAGAACTTTCATGCCAGAATTTTGGCGTGAATGTACATTGCCTTGGAAAAGTGGTCTAATCCTTACTAACTACAGTGCAGAGGACTGTGCACGAGCAATCTATGGGCACCAAAGCTTCAAAACAGTTGTGGAATAAGGGTCAGATTACTCCTGTTCTGATAGATCTACAGTCATGGCTGAAAGTGTAAGTACCCTTTTAAATTGCTCCAGAAAATTAAGTATTTATTGCTTCCAGAAAATGAGAGCAATTACACGTTTTGCTATACACATGTTTATTTCTTTTGTGTGTATTAAAACATTAAAAATAAAATCTGAAGAAAAAAGGCACTGGACAATGGACATAATTTCACACAACCCCAAAAATAGGCCAGATAAAAGTGGTGGCACCTTTCCAAAATTATGAGGTAAATAACTTTGTTCCCAGCATGTGACACTCGCCTGTGGTAAGTAACAGGAATGGGGCAATTCAAAATCACACCTGAAACCAGATAAAAAGGGGAGAAGTTGACACAATCTGCATTGTGTGGCTGGGTTTGCTACACTAATCATGGAAAACAGAAAGAGAAAAGAACTGTCTGAAGACTTGAGACCCAAAATTGATGAAAAATATCAACAATCTCAAGGTTGTTTTGCTGGGTCTGACAGAGTTCTTTGTGTGCAAGGCATCATGAAGCGTACATCACTTCAATTAATAAGGTATGGGAAAAAGCTTCATTATTATAAACATAAAATTCCCATTAACATTATTTTTATTAGTATTGTTTAAAATCCACGAAAATATCAACTGAAAAGAATAACCGATACAACAGAAATATAATACAGTCGGCACAATATAAAACATGTAGACAAGATATAAGAAATATTGCACCCCTACATATCCATAAAAAACTCACCCTGCCTATCAGCGGGGAAACTCTAAATGTATTTGCTACCCCCGTTCAATGGTAGCTAACCCTCCCTGACACACAGCTTATAGGAAGTTCAGGAATGGGTAAGTAACATATGGTCCAAAATAGTGAATTATGTCCCAAGAATCTATTGGAAGCTGTATGGTTACTTAGCTTCTTAGCTCATTAGATGTTGCTATCCAATAGAAGCCTGAGACCTGATGTTGGTCTCTGGATATGAGAAGAGGATCCATCCTAGGATATCATATATTCGGACCAGGGGCAGAGTTGCTTCCTTCAGGTAGAAAAATTCCTCAACGTGTTTCTCCAATTCGGTTCATCAGGAGGCTCTATTACATATAATAATGGGTACGTGCCCATGATCAGTGTTTGCAGCGTTTTGGATGCAGCGTGTTTTCACTACGTCTAAAACGCTGCGTTGTACAGTACAAGCACAGTGGATGGGATTTATAGAAATCCCATGGCCACTGTGTGTGTGTATGGCCTGGAGCATAAACTGACCAGTGGTGTGGCTTTCCAAGCCAGAAGCATGTCCGAACCCTGATCGTGGGCACGGGCAGTTGCGTTCTCTGCCGGAAGCTCAGCTTAATTGGTAGCAGGGCTCTGGTTGTCACAGACAAGGCCGGTGCCTGCACCACCCCTGGCTGTTTAACTCACTAAATGCTGTGGTCAATTGTGATTACAGCATATAGAACGATAGAGTGGCACCTCCGCAACGTAACTGCACGCTGCCGACCATAGTAATGGCAACTGGATGTCAAATAATGACCTCCTTGTCTACTAGCTATGGTGGCCTGTTAGACCACTCCAGGGTCATGGTCTAAAAGGTTTTCTCTGCTAGTGTCCACCTGACAGCTCTAATGCATTGCAGTACATTTTTATTGCAATTCATTAGAAGTGATCAGAGAAATAAAAGTTGAAGTATGAGTGAGGGACTAAGTAAAAAAAAAGTAAAAAAAATAGTTCACCTATTAAGTAGAAATATACAGTAAAAACACAATAAATAACACAATTGTAAAATAAAATTACTCCAATAAATACACATATTTATGTAAAAATAAAAGGAAATAAAAAAATACACATATTTGGTATTGTTGCTTCCAGAATCTATAAGACTGTCACATTATTTAACCCAGAGGCGTATCTTGGGGGTGGCTGGCGGGGCGTGTGCCCCGGTCACAGTGGCAGGGGGGGCGCTGTCGGGCCTGCTGATGCAGAATTCTGAGTCTCCCAGGCGGCCAGGGACGGCGTCATCACCTGTCAGCAAGGGCGGTAATGTATAATGCGGCCCCCGAACCGAGTTCCGGGGACCGCAGCGCTGATGCCAGCAGCCGCACTTTCTTGATTTGCTGGCTCTTAAATCCACACCTGCTCGCAGCTTTCACTGCTGCGTGCAGGGTCCAAGTTCGTCTGTGGGCAGAGCTAGCACGTAGTGTGCACTGCGCTCCCGTCCCACAGATGAGTTAATTTGTAATGAAGCTGGTCACGCCCACTACCTGGAAGGAGCCCATGCATTCTAGGCTCAACCCACAGATAAAGAGAGGAGCCGAAGCATCAACATCCCGCCGAGCTGTATGTTGTCCCCCCACCCTAGTGCTGTATACCCCCAGAACTGTTTGTCCCCACCACCCCAGTGCTGTATACCCCTAGAATGGTTTGTTCCAACCACCCTAGTGCTGTATACCCCCAGAACTGTCTGTCCCCCCATCCTAGTGCTATATACACCCAGAACTGTCAGTCCCTTGACCCCAGTGCTGTATACCCCCCCCAGAACTGTCTGTCCCCTGTCCTCAGTGCTGTATACCCCAGAACTGTCTGTCCCCCCCCACCCCAGTGGTGTATACTCCCACAACTCTGTCCCCTGACCCCAGTGCTGTATACCACCAGAAATGTCTGTCCACTGACCCCCAGTACTGTATACCCCCCCAGAAGTGTCTGTCTCCCCGCTCCCGTGTACTATACCCCCCAGAGCTGTTTGTCTCCCCACCCCAGTGCAGTATACCAGCCCAGAGCTGTATCTCCCCCCATCCCAGTGCTGTATACCCCCCAGGGCTGTATCTCCCCCCTACCCCAGAGTTGTATACCCCAAGAGCTGTATGTCCCCCCACTCCAGTGCTGTATACAACCTCAGAGCTGTATGCCCCCTTCTGGAGCTGTATGTGCCCCCATTGCTGTATGTCTAAAGCCTCTCCTTTGATGTATATAGCAGTGTCAGTGTGCACTGTGTGCGGCCATGTCTGTTAGCCATGGCCACAAATAACCGTGGCACAGCCACATGTCCAGGAGGAGATGGATGGGAGAATAGCGGGGGAGGTGAGTGAGGCTGCTGACGACTTCCCCATATTAATACCTCTAATGTATCCGTATGTGCATGTATGATGTGTATCTATATATGTCAGTGTATATGACTGTGTATAGATTTGTCTATTTAGATGTATTCTTGTGAATTTGCATTAAATATGTACAGTATATGTGCGTTTCTATGTGTGTATGGGGCCGACTAAGGGCTCGTGCGCACGTTGCGTAATTTCATGCGTTTACGCAGCGTTTAGCACTGCAGCGTAAGTGCATGCGTCCTGCGTCCCCAGCACAATCTATGAAGATTGTGCATAATCCGTGCGCACAATGCTTTTTTGAGCGCAGCGATTTGAGTGTCAAAAATTTGACAAAATCACTGCGTTTAAAAATGCAGCATGTCAATTATTCCGTGTGCTTTGGATGCAGCTCCCACTCTGTCTATGGGAGAGGCAGCATCCCGAACGCATGAAATCGGCATTTTTTTCTGCAGAAACACTGCATCCATTATACAGTGTTTCTGCAGCGATTTGAATCGCACATGAGCTGTCAAATCACTGCAGAATTTTCTGCAGTGACACGATGCAACGAGCGCACGAGCCCTAACAGTCTTTTGCCCGGGGCCCACAAAAACCTGGACCAGCCCTGGATGTACTGGAAGTTGTAGGTTCATGCAATACAAATGTGTATGGGTCTGACCTGACATTGCAATTGATGTACCATGTACTCCTTGTGGTTCTGATTATGGATTTCTGTATCGATGAGGGTTTTGATGCTGTGTTTCTGAACTGATGGGGTTATATGGATGTATTTCTGTACTGCTGTGGTTCTGATGATGAATTTCTGTACTGCTGGTGATTGTGATGCTGTGTTTCTGTACTGTTGGGTGTTATAATTATGTATTTCTGTACCTCTGCTGGTTCTGGTGCTGTTATTAGTTCTGATTCTGTTCACAAGTAACAATTCATAAATTGTAAGATTGGACAACCCCTTAACTTAAGCCCACTTTACACGTTGCAATTAGTTGTACAACCGCATTTGCGATGTGACACGCCCAGGTTGCATACGGGATCTTATGAGATTTCACGTTGGTCGTTCATTTGCTGTCACATGAGCGTTAGTAGTCTATGTTAAATTGGTCAATTTTGTGTGCGATCCTTTAGATCATGTGTTCTGTGACGTATGCATTGGGCACCTTTTTTTTTTTATTTATTGACTTGCCAAGCGTGTAGGGATGTGTTTTTACTATGTCATCTGCCATTCAGCTCTGCTACATGGCCGCTAACAGCAGACACAGACAGCCATGTAGCAGAGCCGAATGGCAGATGACAGCAGACACAGACAGAGCCGCACTGTCAGAATGAACTCGGGTGAACGTCACCCGACTTCATTGTCATGCTGCGGCTCTGTCTGTGTCGCGCCCTGATTAGCGGTCACCAGTGAAGGACTCACCGGTGACCGCTAATCTCCTAAGTTACTGAAGTTAGCAGCCCTCTCTCATACTCACCGATCCCCGATCCCCGGCACTGCACGGCGTTCACACTGCTCCGGCGGCTTTTACTGTTTTGAAAAAGCCGGCCGCCCATTAAACAATTTCGTATTCCCTGCTTTCCCCGCCCACCGGCGCCTATGATTGATTACAGTGACACACGCCCCCACTCTGAGTGACAGGTGTCACACTGCACCCAATCACAGCAGCCGGTGGGCGGGTCTATACTGTGTAGTGAAATAAATAATTAAATAATTAAAAAAAACGGCGTGCGGTTCCCCCCAATTTTAAAACCAGCCAGATAAAGCCATATGGCTGAAGGCTGGTATTCTCAGGATGGGGAGCTCCACGTTATGGGGAGCCCCCCAGCCTAACAATATCAGCCAACAGCCGCCCAGAATTGCCGCATACATTATATGCGACAGTTCTGGGACTGTACCCGGCTCTTCCCGATTTGCCCTGGTGCGTTGGCAAATCGGGGTAATAAGGAGTTATTGGCAGCCCATAGCTGCCTATAAGTCCTAGATTAATCATGTCAGGCGTCTATGTGACACCCTCCATGATTAATCTGTAAATTACAGTAAATAAACACACACACCCGAAAAAATCCTTTATTAGAAATAAAAAACACAAACATATACCCTGGTTCACCACTTTAATCAGCCCCAAAAAGCCCTCCATGTCCGGCGTAATCCAGGATGCTCCAGCGTCGCATCCAGCGCTGCTGCATGGAGGTGACCGGAGCTGCAGCAGACACAGCCGCTCCGGTCACCTCCAGGCAGGTAATGAAAACAGCCGCGCGATCAGCTGCTGTCACTGAGGTTACCCGCTGTCACTGGATCCAGCGGTGGCCGCGGGTAACCTCAGTGACAGCTCAGGTGATCGCGCAACTCACCTCAGTTGCTGCGTGGAGGTGATAGGAGCGGCGGTGAGTAGCGCGATCAGCTGAGCTGTCACTGAGGTTACCCGCGGCCACCGCTGGATCCAGTGACAGCGGGTAACCTCAGTGACAGCAGCTGATCGCGCGGCTGTCTTCATTACCTGCGTGGAGGTGACCGGAGCGGCGGTGTCTTCTGCAGCTCCGGTCACCTCCATGCAGCAGCGCTGGAAGCGACGCTGGAGCATCCTGGATTACGCCGGACATGGAGGGCTTTTTGGGGCTGATTAAAGTGGTGAACCAGGGTATATGTTTGTGTTTTTATTTCTAATAAAGGATTTTTTCGGGTGTGTGTGTTTATTTACTGTAATTTACAGATTAATCATGGAAGGTGTCTCATAGACGCCTGACATGATTAATCTAGGACTTATTGGCAGCTATGGGCTGCCAATAACTCCTTATTACCCCGATTTGCCAACGCACCAGGGCAAATCGGGAAGAGCCGGGTACAGTCCCAGAACTGTCGCATATAATGTATGCGGCAATTCTGGGCGGCTGTTGGCTGATATTGTTAGGCTGGGGGGCTCCCCATAACGTGGAGCTCCCCATCCTGAGAATACCAGCCTTCAGCCGTATGGCTTTATCTGGCTGGTTTTAAAATTAGGGGGGAACCGCACGCCGTTTTTTTTAATTATTTAATTATTTATTTCACTACACAGTATAGACACGCCCACCGGCTGCTGTGATTGGGTGCAGTGTGACACCTGTCACTCAGCGTGGTGGCGTGTCTCACTGTAACCAATCATAGGCGCCGGTGGGCGGGTAAAGCAGGGAATACGAGATTGTTTAATGGGCGGCCGGCTTTTTCAAAACAGTAAAAGCCGCCGGAGCAGTGTGAACGCCGTGCAGCGCCGGGGATCGGGGATCGGTGAGTATATGAGAGAGGGGGATAGACTGACATGGACAGAGAGTGAGGGACAGAGATAGTGACCGACTGACAGAGATTAGTGAATGACAGACATTGTGAGGCGCTTCAGAACGCAGCTTTTCAGCTGCGCTCTGAAGCAGACCTTTTTTAAGCTGCGGTGCAGAGCGCACACCTGCGCACATAGCATCAGACACCAAAATCGTATGTGGGATGTCACACGTTACAATTCACTAGGTTCGTGCAACAAAACGCTCAATTCTAGAGAATGATACGATGTGTTTGCGATCAACGGTTTTGCGTTCAATCCTGATCGCAAGTAGATGTCACACGCAGATACCTCACAAACGATGCCGGATGTGCGTCACTTACAACTTGACCCCAACGACGGATTGTGAGATATATTGAAGCGTGTGTAGCGGGCTTTAGAATTGGGATACACTGCTTAATTTTATAAGTAAAGGGCTTGTCCAAGTTCGAGATGAAATTCTGCAGTGAGTCTAAGTGACTGCAGGCTTCTGAATTCTCACAATGCATGCTCTGCACACTTCTAGGATCTCCGGTGCCAGTGACAATAGTGGAAGGCCATGTGAGCGCAAGTATGAGATTTTTATATTTCTGGTCTCATTCTGATTTGACGTGTCCAGCCTCACTCAATTCATTTTGAGCAAGGCCACGCATGTTGCGTCGGCACGTGACCACATATATGTAATTCACATACTTGCAGTTTTGTGATCTCGCACTCTCACCGCCGCCAACAGAGAATCCTGACAGTGTGCAGTGTGTGCACTGTGAGAATTCAGAAGTCTGCAGTCACGTAGTGACTGCAGATTTTCATCTCAAACCTGGACAACCCCTTATAAAATTAAGCAGTGTAGCCCAATCATAAGAGCGTGTAATATACTCCCTTTCAGGATTCAGCTCTGCTTCTGGTTCCAGTAGTCATCATTTGGCCTTTCTACTCATATGTGATTTTCATACTTGCATGTGACAACTGGCTTTTCTTCCTATGTTTCTCTTTAAACATTGAGAGAATTAAATTATTAAGCGCAGTTCATCATCACGTGACTGTGAGTGTGCAAATCACATATTAATAATTAGTCACATGGGGGGCACCAAACTGAAGTCTTGCCCCGGGTGACAAAAAGCCTAGATACACCTCTGCAGTGATTGGTGACAGCCACCTCACAGTAACTGGTGCCAGACTGTAATAAAAATGCTAATTTTCCCTTCACCAAACTGGTCATATCCTCCAGATCTCTATGGTGGGTCTCTGGCCAGGGTCAAAATGGGGAAAATGCAGAGGCCCAGAATAAAGATCTGGAGGATCTTGGGTGAAGGGAAAATCTGCACTTTTACTATGGGGGCATAACCTTAGGATGGAAGGACACAGGAGAAAAAAGAACAGTCCTAAAATAAGAGGGCAGCACCAAGTGTAGGAGGTGCTTAGATTAATTGGAAACCCCCCATTGACCAGTGCTCCTTATACCGTGGTGCCGTGCGCCGCTGCAGTTCTTCCACCATTTCTCTGCACAATTACTAAAGGGGGAGTTACTCGCAATGATATCTCTAACGATATGTCGTCGGGGTCACGGAATTCGTGACGCACATCCGGCGTCATTAGCGACGTCATTGCGTGTGACACCTATGAGCGAGTGTTAATGATCAAAAATACTCACCTAATTGTTGATCGTTGACACGTCGTTCATTTTCAAAAATTTGTTGCTGGTGCTGGACGCAGGTTGTTCGTCGTTCCTGAGGCAGCACACATCGCTATGTGTGACACCCTGGGAACGACGAACAGTAGCGTTCCTGCGTCTTCCGGCAACGAGGTGGGCGTGTCGTTAATGTGCCTGCTCTCCGCCCCTCCGTTTTTATTGGCGGGCCGCTGTGTGACGTCGCTGTGACGGCGCACGAACCTTCCACGTGAAAAAAAGGTTGTTCGCCGCCTACAGCGACTTCGCTAGGAAGGTAACTGCGTGTTACACGTCCTAGCGATATTGTGCGCCACGAGCAGCGATTTGCCCGTGACGCACAAACGACGAGGGCGGGTGCTTTCACGAGCGACATCGCTAGCGATGTCGCTGCGTATAAAGCGGCCTTTAGTTATGCAAGAAAATGGCTTTTCCCCTTCCAGGACTTTATGAGCGGTCAGTACAACTGTGTAGGTTGGTAGCTGAAACAGCAATTTTCCTGCAAGAGTTAGGGGTACTTTGCACGTTGCGACATCGCTACTGCGATATCTTCGGGATCAAATCGACAGTGACGCACATCCGGCACCGGTAACTACGTCGCAACGTGTAAAGCCTAGATGCGCCGATAAATGATCGCAAAAGCGTCGTAAATCGGTGATCTGTGTAGCGTCGGACATTTTCATAATGTCGCACCAATAGGAGATACGATGTTGTTCCTCGTTCCTGCGGCAGCACACATTGCTGTGTGTGAAGCCGCAGGAGCGAGGAACATCTTACCTGCCTCCACCGCCAATGCGGAAGGAAGGAGGTGTGCGGGATGTTTACGTCCCGCTCATCTCCGCCCCTCCGCTTCTATTGGCCGCCTGCCGTGTGACGTTGCACGACCCGCCCCCTTAGGAAAGTGGCAGGTCGTCAGCCAGAGCGACGTCGCTGGGCAGGTAAGTGCGTGTGAAGCTGCCGTAGCGATAATGTTCGCTACGGCAGCTATCACAAGATATCGCATGTGCGACGGGGGCGGGTACTATCGCGCTCGGCATCGCTAGCCGATGCTAGCGATGTCGCAGCGTGCAAAGTACCCCTTATTTATTGGTTGCAAATTAAATTGATCTCGTATTTATCAATATAACCTATAATTTGTACTAATTTCTGTTGTGACTGCAGCCCTTTTGTTGGCGATATTCCCTTTGGGTTTATCTTCTTCTTAAACAAGACTTGGTGGACTTTGCGTTATGTTTAGGAATTAGGATCATTGTCTTGTTAAAAAGTCCAAACAAAAATTCCAGGCTTCAGCTTCTTCATGGAAAGCATGACATTTTCTGCTAGGATTAACTGACACTTGATTGAATCCATGCTCTCCAGGTTTCCAGTGCTAGAGTAAATAAAGTAGCCTGACCACAGCCAAGCCACCACCATGCTTCACAGGAGGCAGGGTGTTCTTTTCAGTGTATGTTTCATTACTTATCTTTGTTGCAGGTCTTTTACAGTCACTCAAGCACAGCTAGTGTTCCTTTTAACTTTCAACTTGCAAACTCAGCTTCCTATTGTATCTCTAGGAGCATACAATGTATTTGCTATTTTTTTGTATCCTTTTCCTTGTTCGTGCAAGGAAATTAGCTCTTCACTTTTTAGACCTCTCTGTTATGATCCGGAACCATAGAAGACCACCATAATCATTGGTAAAAGGTGACAAGAGCATTGGCAACTAATCTGACCGCCATCCCCTTACTAACCATCAACACTAGAAGTAGCTGAGGGGTGAACTAACATCCTCTGCACCGCGAACCCAGCCGGAGAACTAGCTATCCTAAAGGAAGGAAAGATGAATAACTCTCTGCCTCGAAAAATAGATAAAGAATAGCAAGCCCCCCACATTCAAAGACTGCGGTGATATAGGAAAACACAATACACAGATAGATGATAGGATTAGCAAAAGGTGAGGCCCCCACTGACTAAAATAGGAAAGGACAGGAAAGGGGCTGATGGTGGCCAGAGAAAAACCCTGCAAAATTCCAAATTCCTGATAGTACAAAAAGGCCCTCAGATCGCACGACCTGCACTCCGTCCTATACCAGGCGCTCTTGTCATACCAATGAACAGAAAACAAGAATCATTACAAATTCAAAAAGCCACAAACACATGGACTTAAAGGAGCTATACTCCAAACATAACTGGAGTTTCCCAGCTAAGCAACTGCGAGGGAAAATCCCTGCATGCAAATAAACTGAAAACAACCACAGCAAATGACAAACTCAGATAAGCGTAGAATAACCAAACAACAAACAAAGAGAAAAGCACTTATCTGGGGTAGATGTGGTGTGGAGCAGAATGAAGCAGGCTGGTGAACAAAGAACAACTGATATCCAGCATAGCCTGCTATCAGACCAGGATTTAAATAAGCAGAGAGTTAGCAATGGAAACGCCCATTGCTCAACACACCTGGTCTATGTCCAAACCATTCCTGGCCACAAGAGGGAGCCTCCCAGCAGCCAAAGCATAACTGACATTCACAACACCTCTCTCATGAGAAAGCAAAAATATTAGTGATCTGGAGACCATTGCCTTTGAGGAAAAGGATAACACTGGTCGGGGGTTATCCAATAAAACATTAGCACCCGACTGTGCACCCTTTCATAATTATTAATGTACCCTGAGGGAGGGTCTCCTACAGGTAGACGTTGGAGGCTACAAAAATGAATTGCAGTGGAGGTTATATTAGAGCCTGGAGGGCTCGCCTGTCCTTCTCTCTCTTATCTCCAGCATCATCTTGTGTCCCATCTGTGTCAGCATCATTCAGTCTGTGCTGATAGTGAAACAGAGGTGAGAAGAGGGAAAACATAGGGGTAGTAATGGGAAACAGGCCATCCTGCTGTAAGTGAGGTAGGGGTGAGAGGAGGGGCAATGCTGCTGTAAGTGGTGAAAAGGTGAAGGCAGGGGCAATGCTGCTGTCAGTGGGGATGAGAGGAGGGGCAATGCCACTGTAAGTGGGGGAAAGGTGGGAGGAGGGGCATGCTGTCAATGGGGGAGAGGTGGGAGGAGGGGCAATGGCGCTGTAAGTGGGGGAAAGGTGGGAGGAGGGGCAATGGCGCTGTAAGTGAGGATGGGGCACAATACCGCTGCCAGCCTGGAGATGTAAGAAGGCGGAAGGAAATGGTGCTGCTTTTGGGGAGAGTTTTTAATGTTGCTGTTAGTGTTTGGGGTTGAATCAGTATAAGTGAATTGGTTTAAAATTAGCAATGAGCAAAAGATATCTGGTCAGGAAATTCTGCAGTCATCACAAGATGCGTCACAGCATTCTGACACTGATGGAGAAAGGAACAACTCCACTGAGAGGAGACGTAGCATAGCCAGTGTAATATAGAAATACAGCTTTAATAGATGTACTGTATATTAGGAGATTTCTTCATTTTTTTTTGTAAAGTGCTACTAATTATACATATCTTTAGACTTCAAAAAGTGCACATTACTCTTAAAGAACTTGCATGTGTAATCCTTATAAGCTCCACTTCTTGGGATGTCTAAAGGAAGCCATAACGATAAATCTGTTTCTTAGTAATAAATGTAGTTTAATTGCGTCTATAGTGAGTGAACTTCCAGCTGTGAAAGGGTTAATACTTGGGCCCTGCATCAGTAATAAGCCCCTGTAGTAACCATGACCACTGTTATGAGGTCATAAATATATGTCATAAAGAAGATTCCATAAAAGACGGCTGCGCTGCCATGATCAGTGCCATTACTGATGCGCCTGAGGACGTTGAGCTTGACCACCCCACGTAATGTGCCGACCGTGGTGTAATTTGGAGGTTCTAGCAGGTAAAGGGGTTGTCTGATTTAGACACCCCCAGGGTATATGAAGGTAATAGAGGGGGGTCCCCGGGACAGGATCCCCTTCTGTTACCCTCTACAAAGAGCAGCTCTCATTTGGGAGTTTATGGACGGACCTATGACTTTAATGGGTGCCGTGGGGGGAGGGGGGATTTATTCGATTAGCAGTTATTTGTAACTAACAATTTTTGTAACCAAGTGTCCATCTTCTTGAGAGATGGACCTGGATCTGTAAGGGAGAAATGCTTCATCCATCTGGGGAATTGGATCAACCAAATTAATTCCAGCAATCACTGTGGTGACAGATATCGCAGCCAGATCTCTCCACATCCAGTTTATCACATTTATAGTCTAGATTTATTATGTCGTTCTCTGTAAATTTAGTAAAATGTACAAATTGTAAAACTGCTGTTACATCTGTTATATATCGGCACTAACTCTCTAAGCCCAAGGGAAGGGCAATCCTCCAGCCATGGTTCTCTAGAGGTTTCCTCCACAGGGGGTTTTTCCTCTCCTGAGTGCTGGGGGGTGACTCTCCGTGAGTCGGGGGGGTGCCATTTTTGGTGTCATGTAAATTTAAATAAAGTTGAGAACGTTTGACACCTAATTGCAATGCTTTGTGTATTTATTTTGCATGCGTCTGTGTGATTCATTGTGTTTGGGACTCGGGGTCCATCACATATCACAATGTCATTTGGTTGGACACCTGCCGGTCACACAGGACCCTCACCTACACAGGACCCTCACCTACTCAGGACCCTCACCTACTCAGGACCCTCACCTACATAGGACTCTCACCTACTCAGGACCCTCACCTACACCGGACCCTCACCTACACAGGACCCTCACCTACTCAGGACCCTCACCTACTCAGGACCCTCACCTACACAGGACCCTCACCTACTCAGGACCCTCACCTACTCAGGACCCTCACCTACACAGGACTCTCACCTACACAGGACCCTCACCTACACAGGACCCTTACCTACTCAGGACCCTCACCTACTCAGGACCCTCACCTACACAGGACCCTCACCTACTCAGGACCCTCACCTACTCAGGAACCTCACCTACTCAGGACCCTCACCTACTCAGGACCCTCACCTACACAGGACCCTCACCTACACAGGACCCTCACCTACTCAGGACCCTCACCTACACAGGACCCTCACCTACACAGGACCCTCACCTACTCAGGACCCTCACCTACTCAGGACCCTCACCTACACAGGACCCTCACCTACACAGGACCCTCACCTACTCAGGACCCTCACCTACACAGGACCCTCACCTACTCAGGAACCTCACCTACTCAGGACCCTCACCTATTCAGGACCCTCACCTACTCAGGACCCTCACCTTCACAGGACCCTCACCTACACAGGACCCTCACCTACTCAGTGATTGCTCCAGGAGTTGCCCCTGCTCTGATGATGAAGATGGAGAAGAGGAGACAAGAATTACAGCACAACTGTACACATGCTCAAAATAAGAATTGATATTACAATGGTATTACAAGCAGCTTACTTGGTATTAACATAAAACCTCATTCACACACAGTGAGTATTTCTCTCTTTATTTTACATCTGTATATTTGGAAGGTAAAAGCTAGTATGGAGGAAACACAGAAAAAAATATAACACACACTTTCACCTTGCCTTGCTGGTCCTGGTGCCTATTGTGAATTACTGATACAAAATATTGTGTCCATATAATCAAGATCAGCGTTGTTCACTCCGGTCTTGATGAGGGGTGTGCTGGAGTCAGACCCTTCTTCATGAATCTGAAGTGTCTGGTAAATGGCATGCGCCTCTGTGTGCTGCGCCAGAAATCTCTACTCAGGGACTGGAGTGAAATTTCTTGTGTACAGAACGCTGCACATTGTCATAAATTAGATGAGCTGTGTTCTCTCGTTGCATCCCCGTCCAGCTCTGGTCAGTTTGTCAGAGCTGGGAAAACATTGCATGAAAATGATAAGAGCAACTCTGAGATGGGCTTAGTTTTGCTACTTTCCAGAACTTTCATGCCAGAATTTTGGCGTGAATGTACATTGCCTTAGAAAAGTGGTCTAATCCTTACTAACTACAGTGGAGAGGACTGTGCACGAGCAATCTATGGGCACCAAAGCTTCAAAACAGTTGTCAAATAAGGGTCAGATTACTCCTGTTCTGATAGATTTACAGTCATGGCTGAAAGTGTAAGTACCCTTTTAAATTGCTCCAGAAAATTCAGTATTTATTGCTTCCAGAAAATTAGAGCAATTACATGTTTTGCTATACACATGTTTATTTCTTTTGTGTGTATTAAAACATTAAAAAAAAAATCTGAAGAAAAAAGGCACATTGGACATAATTTCACACAACCCCAAAAATAGGCCAGATAAAAGTGTTGGCACCTTTCCAAAATTATGAGGTAAATAACTTTGTTCCCAGCATGTGACACTCGCCTGTGGTAAGTAACAGGAATGGGGCAATTTCAAAATCACACCTGAAACCAGATAAAAAGGGGAGAAGTTGACACAATCTGCATTGTGTGGCTGTGTTTGCTACACTAATCATGGAAAACAGAAAGAGAAAAGAACTGTCTGAAGACTTGAGACCCAAAATTGATGAAAAATATCAACAATCTCAAGGTTGTTTTGCTGGGTCTGACAGAGTTCTTTGTGTGCAAGGCATCATGAAGCGTATATCACTTCAATTAATAAGGTATGGGAAAAAGCTTCATTATTATAAACATAAAATTCCCATTAACATTATTTTTATTAGTATTTTTTAAAATCCACGAAAATATCAACTGAAAAGAATAACCGATCCAACAGAAATATAATACAGTCGGCACAATATAAAACATGTAGACAAGATATAAGAAATATTGCACCCCTACATATCCCTAAAAAACTCACCTTGCCTATCAGCGGGGAAACTCTAAATGTATTTGGTACTCCTATTCAACCGTGGCTAACCCTCCCTGACACACACCTTATAGGAAGTTCAGGAATGGGTAAGTAACATATGGTCCAAAATAGTGAATTATGTCCCAAGAATCTATTAGAAGCTGTATGGTTACTTAGCTTCTTAGCTCATTAGATGTTGCTATCCAATAGAAGCCTGAGACCTGATGATGGTCTCTGGATATGAGAAGAGGATCCATCCTAGGATATCATATATTCGGACCAGGGGCAGAGTTGCTTCCTTCAGGTAGAAAAAATCCTCAACGTGTTTCTCCAATTCGGTTCATCAGGAGGCTCTATTACATATATGGGTACATGCCCATGATCAGTGATTGCAGCGTTTTGGATGCAGCGTGTTTTCACTAAGTCTAAAACGCTGCGTTGTACAGTACAAGCACAGTGGATGGGATTTATAGAAATCCCATGGCCACTGTGTGTGTGTATGGCCTGGAGCATAAACTGACAAGTGGTGTGGCTTTCCAAGCCAGAAGCATGTCCGAACCCTGATCGTGGGCACGGGCAGTTGCATTCTCTGCCGGAAGCTCAGCTTAATTGGTAGCAGGGCTCTGGTTGTCACAGACAAGGCCGGTGCCTGCACCACCCGTGGCTGTTTAACTCACCAAATGCTGTGATCAATTGTGATTGCAGCATATACAACGATAGAGTGGCACCTCCACAACGTAATTGCACGCTGCCGACCATAGTAATGGCAACTGGATGTCAAATAATGACCTCCTTGTCTACTAGCTATGGTGGCCTGTTAGACCATTCCAGGGTTATGGTCTAAAAGGTTTTCTCTGCTAGTGTCCACCTGACAGCTCTAATGCAATGCAGTACATTTTTATTGCAATTCATTAGAAGTGATCAGAGAAATAAAAGTTGAAGTATGAGTGAGGGACTAAGTGAAAAAAAAAAAAGTAAAAAAAATAGTTCACCTATTAAGTAGAAATATACAGTAAAAACACAATAAATAACACAATTGTAAAATAAAATTACTCCAATAAATACACATATTTATGTAAAAATAAAAGGAAATAAAAAAATACACATATTTGGTATTGTTGCTTCCAGAATCTATAAGACTGTCACATTATTTAACCCAGAGGCGTATCTTGGGGGTGGCTGGCGGGGCGTGTGCCCCGGGCACAGTGGCGGGGGGGGGGGGGGGGCACTGTCGGACCTGCTGATGCAGAATTCTGAGTCTCTCAGGCGGCCAGGGACGGCATCATCACCTGTCAGCAAGGGCGGTAATGTATAATGCGGCCCCCGAACCGAGTTCCGGGGACCGCAGCGCTGATGCCAGCAGCCGCACTATCTTGATTTGCTGGCTCTTAAATCCACACCTGCTCGCAGCTTTCACTGCTGCGTGCAGGGTCCAAGTTCGTCTGTGGGCAGAGCTAGCACGTAGTGTGCACTGCGCTCCCGTCCCACAGATGAGTTAATTTGTAATGAAGCTGGTCACGCCCACTACCTGGAAGGAGCCCATGCATTCTAGGCTCAACCCACAGATAAAGAGAGGAGCCGTAGCATCAACATCCCGCCGAGCTGTATGTTGTCCCCCCACCCTAGTGCTGTATACCCCCAGAACTGTTTGTCCCCACCACCCCAGTGCTGTATACCCCTAGAATGGTTTGTTCCTACCACCCTAGTGCTGTATACCCTCAGAACTGTCTGTCCCCCCATCCTAGTGCTATATACACCCAGAACTGTCAGTCCCTTGACCCCAGTGATGTATACCCCCCCCAGAACTGTCTGTCCCCTGTCCTCAGTGCTGTATAACCCAGAACTGTCTGTCCCCCCCACCCCAGTGGTGTATACTCCCACAACTCTGTCCCCTGACCCCAGTGCTGTATACCACCAGAAATGTCTGTCCACTGACCCCCAGTACTGTATACCCCCCCAGAAGTGTCTGTCTCCCCGCTCCCGTGTACTATACCCCCCAGAGCTGTTTGTTTCCCCACCCCAATGCAGTATACCAGCCCAGAGCTGTATCTCCCCCCATCCCAGTGCTGTATACCTCCCAGGGCTGTATCTCCCCCCCACCCCAGAGTTGTATACCCCAAGAGCTGTATGTCCCCCCACTCCAGTGCTGTATACAACCTCAGAGCTGTATGCCCCCCTCTGGAGCTGTATGTGCCCCCATTGCTGTATGTCTAAAGCCTCTCCTTTGATGTATATAGCAGTGTCAGTGTGCACTGTGTGCGGCCATGTCTGTTAACCATGGCCACAAATAACCGTGGCACAGCCACATGTCCAGGAGGAGATGGATGGGAGAATAGCGGGGAAGGTGAGTGAGGCTGCTGCCGACTTCCCCATATTAATACCTCTAATGTATCCGTATGTGCATGTATGATGTGTATTTATATATGTCAGTGTATATGACTGTGTATAGATTTGTCTATTTAGATGTATTCTTGTGAATTTGCATTAAATATGTACAGTATATGTGCGTTTCTATGTGTGTATGGGGCCGACTAAGGGCTCGTGCGCACGTTGCGTAATTTCATGCGTTTACGCAGCGTTTAGCACTGCAGCGTAAGTGCATGCGTCCTGCGTCCCCAGCACAATCTATGAAGATTGTGCATAATCCGTGCATACAATGCTTTTTTGAGCGCAGCGATTTGAGTGTCAAAAATTTGACAAAATCACTGCGTTTAAAAATGCAGCATGTCAATTATTCCGTGTGCTTTGGATGCAGCTCCCACTCTGTCTATGGGAGAGGCAGCATCCCGAACGCATGAAATCGGCATTTTTTTCTGCAGAAACACTGCATCCATTATACAGTGTTTCTGCAGCAATTTGAATCGCACATGAGCTGTCAAATCACTGCAGAATTTTCTGCAGTGACACGATGCAACGAGCGCACGAGCCCTAACAGTCTTTTGCCCGGGGCCCACAAAAACCTGGAGCCAGCCCTGGATGTACTGGAAGTTGTAGGTTCATGCAATACAAATGTGTATGGGTCTGACCTGACATTGCAATTGATGTACCATGTACTGCTTGTGGTTCTGATTATGTATTTCTGTATCGATGAGGGTTTTGATGCTGTGTTTCTGAACTGATGGGGTTATATGGATGTATTTCTGTACTGCTGTGGTTCTGATGATGAATTTCTATACTGCTGGTGATTGTGATGCTGTGTTTCTGTACTGTTGGGTGTTATAATTATGTATTTCTGTACCTCTGCTGGTTCTGGTGCTGTTATTAGTTCTGATTCTGTACACAAGTAACAATTCATAAATTGTAAGATTGGACAACCCCTTAACTTAGAATTGTGATACACTGCTTAATTTTATAAGTAAAGGGCTTGTCCAAGTTCGAGATGAAATTCTGCAGTGAGTCTAAGTGACTGCAGGCTTCTGAATTCTCACAATGCATGCTCTGCACACTTTTAGGATCTCCGCTGCCAGTGACAATAGTGGAAGGCCATGTGAGCGCAACTATGAGATTTTTATATTTCTGGTCTCATTCTGATTTGACGTGTCCAGCCTCACTCAATTCATTTTGAGCAAGGCCACGCATGTCGCGTCGGCACGTGACCACATATATGTAATTCACAAACTTGCAGTTTTGTGATCTCGCACTCTCACCGCCGCCAACAGAGAATCCTGACAGTGTGCAGTGTGTGCACTGTGAGAATTCAGAAGTCTGCAGTCACGTAGTGACTGCAGATTTTCATCTCAAACCTGGACAACCCCTTATAAAATTAAGCAGTGTAGCCCAATCATAAGAGCGTGTAATATACTCCCTTTCAGGATTCAGCTCTGCTTCTGGTTCCAGTAGTCATCATTTGGCCACTCTACTCATATGTGATTTTCATACTTGCATGTGACAACTGGCTTTTCTTCCTATGTTTCTCTTTAAACATTGAGAGAATTAAATTATTAAGCGCAGTTCATCATCACGTGACTGTGAGTGTGCAAATCACATATTAATAATTAGTCACATGGGGGGCACCAAACTGAAGTCTTGCCCCGGGTGACAAAAAGCCTAGATACACCTCTGCAGTGACTGGTGACAGCCACCTCACAGTAACTGGTACAAGACTTTAATAAAAATGCTAATTTTCCCTTCACCAAACTGGTCATATCCTCCAGATCTCTATGGTGGGCCTTTGGCCAGGGTCAAAATGGGGAAAATGCAGAGGCCCAGAATAAAGATCTGGAGGATCTTGGGTGAAGGGAAAATCTGCACTTTTACTATGGGGGCATAACCTTAGGATGGAAGGGCACAGGAGAAAAAAGAACAGTCCTAAAATAAGAGGGCAGCACCAAGTGGAGGAGGTGCTTAGGTTAATTGGAAACCCACCATTGATCAGTGCTCCTTATACCGTGGTGCTGTGCGCCGCTGCAGTTCTTCCACCATTTCTCTGCACAATTACTAAAGGGGGAGTTACTCGCAATGATATCTCTAACGATATGTCGTCGGGGTCACGGAATTCGTGACGCACATCCGGCGTCATTAGCGACGTCATTGCGTGTGACACCTATGAGCGAGTGTTAATGATCAAAAATACTCACCTAATTGTTGATCGTTGACACGTCGTTCATTTTCAAAAATTTGTTGCTGGTGCTGGACGCAGGTTGTTCGTCGTTCCTGAGGCAGCACACATCGCTATGTGTGACACCCTGGGAACGACGAACAGTAGCGTTCCTGCGTCCTCCGGCAACGAGGTGGGCGTGTCATTAATGTGCCTGCTCTCCGCCCCTCCGTTTTTATTGGCGGGCCGCTGTGTGACGCCGCTGTGACGGCGCACGAACCTCCCCCTGAAAAAAAGGTTGTTCGCCGCCTACAGCGACTTTGCTAGGAAAGTAACTGCGTGTTACGCGTCCTAGCGATATTGTGCGCCACGAGCAGCGATTTGCCCGTGACTCACAAACGATGGGGGCGGGTGCTTTCACAAGCGATATCGCTAGCGATGTCGCTGCGTATAAAGCGGCCTTTAGTTATGCAAGAAAATGGCTTTTCCCCTTCCAGGACTTTATGAGCGGTCAGTACAACTGTGTAGGTTGGTAGCTGAAACAGCAATTTTCCTGCAAGAGTTAGGGGTACTTTGCACGTTGCGACATCGCTACTGCGATATCTTCGGGGTCAAATCGACAGTGACGCACATCCGGCACCGGTAACTACGTCGCAACGTGTAAAGCCTAGATGCGCCGATAAATGATCGCAAAAGCGTCGTAAATCGGTGATCTGTGTAGCGTCGGACATTTTCATAATGTCGCACCAATAGGAGATACGATGTTGTTCCTCGTTCCTGCGGCAGCACACATTGCTGTGTGTGAAGCCGCAGGAGCGAGGAACATCTTACCTGCCTCCACCGCCAATGCGGAAGGAAGGAGGTGTGCGGGATGTTTACGTCCCGCTCATCTCCGCCCCTCCGCTTCTATTGACCGCCTGCCGTATGACGTTGCACGACCCGCCCCCTTAGGAAAGTGGCAGGTCGTCAGCCAGAGCGACGTCGCAGGGCAGGTAAGTGCGTGTGAAGCTGCCGTAGCGATAATGTTCGCTACGGCAGCTATCACAAGATATCGCATGTGCGACGGGGGCGGGTACTATCGCGCTCGGCATTGCTAGCCAATGCTAGCAATGTCGCAGCGTGCAAAGTACCCCTTATTTATTGGTTGCAAATTAAATTGATCTCGTGTTTATCAATATAACCTATAATATGTACTAATTTTTGTTGTGACTGCAGCCCTTTTGTTAGCGATATTCCCTTTGGATTTATCTTCTTCTTAAACAAGACTTGGTGGACTTTGCGTTATGTTTAGGAATTAGGATCATTGTCTTGTTAAAAGGTCCAAAAATTCCAGGCTTCAGCTTCTTCATGGAAAGCATGACATTTTCTGCTAGGATTAACTGACACTTGATTGAATCCATGCTCTCCAGGTTTACAGTGCTAGAGTAAATAAAGTAGCCTGACCACAGCCAAGCCACCACCATGCTTCACAGGAGGCAGGGTGTTCTTTTCAGTGTATGTTTCATTACTTATTTTTGTTGCAGGTCTTTTACAGTCACTCGAGCACAGCTAGTGTTCCTTTTAACTTTCAACTTGCAAACTCAGCTTCCTATTGTATCTCTAGGAGCATACAATGTATTTGCTATTTTTTTGCATCCTTTTCCTTGTTCGTGCAAGGAAATTAGCTCTTCACTTTTTAGACCTCTCTGTTATGATCCGGAACCATAGAAGACCACCATAATCATTGGTAAGAGGTGACAAGAGCATTGGCAACTAATCTGGCAGCCATCCTGTTACGTCCGGGTGGTGGAAGCACTGGACCGTACACCGATTTCCCCTGAGAAGGCAGCCAAGCTGGTCACCCCGCCAGAGGGTCCTGATACACGGCAGCCGGAGCACTATAGGTAGCGGGACAGTCCGTAGAGAAGCAGGAAAGGTGGATGATGCTGAACCCACGGAGTTCTGGACGGTAGTCCGGGTGACGAGGCTCAGAGTCCGAGGCCGGGATATAGAGTCAGGCGGGATCCGGAACCTGCTGAGCGATGGAACGGATCACCGAACGGAGCCAGAGACTGGAGACTGGCGGAGCTGCAGAGGTGGTGGGACATCCGCCGTAGTCACCGTCAGGGTCCCGGGATGGACTTGGTTCGGAGCGACTGGCGTGGCAGGATAGGCTCTACGAGACAGGACAGGGTTAATACAAGGCAAAGCACAGGGCAAAGCAATACGGGGACCTGAATACTAGCTTGCTAAACACGTAGAACAGGCCCCGCCCACCAGGAAAGAGAAACCTTATATACCCTGTACCTGTCTATGCAATATCCTGTTTCTGGGTGCTGGCCCTTTAAGAAAGGGTCAATGACCGCGCGCGCGCCCTAATGAGCATGCGCGAGGCCCGTGTGCCAGAAGCCAGTCCAGGAAACGGTGAGGAGGAAGCAGGAGCGCCCGGCTGGGAGTCCCTTGTCACAGAGGAGCGCCGGGAGCGGGGAGCTGGACGCATGGAGGCCGCAGGCGGGGAAGAGGAGACCGGGACCGGAGTGGTAAGCAGGGGACGCCGCCGGGGAGCGGGGAGCGGGCCACGGGAACCGGAGGACGGGACCAGGGGACCGGGAAGCGTGACACATCCCCTTACTAACCATCAACACTAGAAGTAGCCGAGGGGTGAACTAACATCCTCTGCACCGCGAACCCAGCCAGAGAACTAGCTATCCTAAAGGATGGAAAGATGAATAACTCTCTGCCTCGAAAAATAGATAAAGAATAGCAAGCCCCCCACATTCAAAGACTGCGGTGATATAGGAAAACACAATACACAGACAGATGATAGGATTAGCAAAAGGTGAGGCCCCCACTGACTAAAATAGGAAAGGACAGGAAAGGGGCTGATGGTGGCCAGAGAAAAACCCTGCAAAATTCCAAATTCCTGATAGTACAAAAAGGCCCTCAGATCGCACGACCTGCACTCCGTCCTATACCAAGCGCTCTTGTCATACCAATGAACAGAAAACAAGAATCATTACAAATTCAAAAAGCCACAAACACATGGACTTAAAGGAGCTATACTCCAAACATAACTGGAGTTTCCCAGCTAAGCAACTGCGAGGGAAAATCCCTGCATGCAAATAAACTGAAAACAACCACAGCAAATGACAAACTCAGATAAGCGTAGAAGAACCAAACAACAAACAAAGAGAAAAGCACTTATCTGGGGTAGATGTGGCGTGGAGCAGAATGAAGCAGGCTGATGAACAAAGAACAACTGATATCCGGCATAGCCTGCTATCAGACCAGGATTTAAATAAGCAGAGAGTTAGCAATGGAAACGCCCATTGCTCAACACACCTGGTCTATGTCCAAACCATTCCTGGCCAAAAGAGGGAGCCTCCCAGCAGCCAAAGCATAACTGACATTCACAACACCTCTCTCATGAGAAAGCAAAAATATTAGTGATCTGGAGACCATTGCCTTTGAGGAAAAGGATAACACTGGTCGGGGGTTATCCAATAAAACATTACCACCCGACTGTGCACCCTTTCATAATTATTAATGTACCCTGAGGGAGGGTCTCCTACAGGTAGACGTTGGAGGCTACAAAAATGAATTGCAGTGGAGGTTATATTAGAGCCTGGAGGGCTCGCCTGTCCTTCTCTCTCTTATCTCCAGCATCATCTTGTGTCCCATCTGTGTCAGCATCATTCAGTCTGTGCTGATAGTGAAACAGAGGTGAGAAGAGGGAAAACGTAGGGGTAGTAATGGGAAACAGGCCATCCTGCTGTAAGTGAGGTAGGGGTGAGAGGAGGGGCAATGCTGCTGTTAGTGGGGATGAGAGGAGGGCCAATGCCGCTGTAAGGGGTGAAAAGGTGAAGGCAGGGGCAATGCTGCTGTCAGTGGGGATGATAGGAGGGGCAATGCCACTGTAAGTGGGGGAAAGGTGAAGGGAAAGGCAATGTTGCTGTCAGTGGGGATGAGAGGAGGGGCAATGCCACTGTAAGTGGGGGAAAGGTGGGAGGAGGGGCAATGCTGCTGTCAGTAGGGTAGGGGTGAGAGAAGGGGCAATGCCGCTGTAAGTGGGGGAAAGGTGGGAGGAGGGGCAATGGCGCTGTAAGTGAGGATGGGGCACAATACCGCTGCCAGACTGGAGATGTAAGAAGGCGGAAGGAAATGGTGCTGCTTTTGGGGAGAGTTTTTAATGTTGCTGTTAGTGTTTGGGGTTGAATCAGTTTAAGTGAATTGGTTTAAAATTAGCAATGGGCAAAAGATATCTGGTCAGGAAATTCTGCAGTCATCACAAGATGCGTCACAGCATTCTGACACTGATGGAGAAAGGAACAACTCCACTGAGAGGAGACGTAGCATAGCCAGTGTAATATAGAAATACAGCTTTAATAGATGTACTGTATATTAGGAGATTTCTTCATTTTTTTTTGTAAAGTGCTACTAATTATACATATCTTTAGACTTCAAAAAGTGCACATTACTCTTAAAGAACTTGCATGTGTAATCCTTATAAGTGCCACTTCTAGGGATGTCTAAGGGAAGCCATAACGATAAATCTGTTTCTTAGTAATAAATGTAGTTTAATTGCGTCTATAGTGAGTGAACTTCCAGCTGTGAAAGGGTTAATACTTGGGCCGTGCATCAGTAATAGGCCCCTGTAGTAACCATGACCACTGTTATGAGGTCATAAATATATGTCATAAAGAAGATTCCATAAAAGAAGGCTGCGCTGCCATGATCAGTGCCATTACTGATGCGCCTGAGGACGTTGAGCTTGATCACCCCAAGTAATGTGCCGACCTTGGTGTAATTTGGAGGTTCTAGCAGGTAAAGGGGTTGTCTGATTTAGACACCCCCAGGGTATATGAAGGTAATAGAGGGGGGTCCCCGGGACAGGATCCCCTTCTGTTACCCTCTACAAAGAGCAGCTCTCCTTTGGGAGTTTATGGATGGACCTATAACTTTAATGGGTGCCGTGGGGGGAGGGGGGATTTATTCGATTAGCAGTTATTTGTAACTAACAATTTTTGTAACCAAGTGTCCATCTTCTTGAGAGATGGACCTGGATCTGTAAGGGAGAAATGCTTCATCCATCTGGGTAATTGGATCAACCAAATTAATTCCAGCAATCACTGTGGTGACAGATATCGCAGCCAGATCTCTCCACATCCAGTTTATCACATTTATAGTCTAGATTTATTATGTCGTTCTCTGTAAATTTAGTAAAATGTACAAATTGTAAAACTGCTGTTACATCTGTTATATATCGGCACTAACTCTCTAAGCCCAAGGGAAGGGCAATCCTCCAGCCATGGTTCTCTAGAGGTTTCCTCCACAGGGGGTTTTTCCTCTCCTGAGTGCTGGGGGGTGACTCTCCGTGAGTCAGGGGTGTGCCATTTTTGGTGTCATGTAAATTTAAATAAAGTTGAGAATGTTTGACACCTAATTGCAATGCTTTGTGTATTTATTTTGCGTGCGTCTGTGTGATTCATTGTGTTTGGGACTCGGGGTCCATCACATATCACAATGTCATTTGGTTAGACACCTACCGGTCACACAGGACCCTCACCTACACAGGACCCTCACCTACTCAGGACCCTCACCTACACAGGACCCTCACCTATTCAGGACCCTCACCTACTCAGGACCCTCACCTACTCAGGACCCTCACCTACACAGGACCCTCACCTACACAGGACCCTCACCTACTCAGTGATTGCTCCAGGAGTTGCCCCTGCTCTGATGATGAAGATGGAGAAGAGGAGACAAGAATTACAGCACAACTGTACACATGCTCAAAATAAGAATTGATATTACAATGGTATTACAAGCAGCTTACTTGGTATTAACATAAAACCTCATTCACACACAGTGAGTATTTCTCTCTTTATTTTACATCTGTATATTTGGAAGGTAAAAGCTGGTATAGAGGAAACACAGAAAAAAATATAACACACACTTTCACCTTGCCTTGCTGGTCCTGGTGCCTATTGTGAATTACTGATACAAAATATTGTGTACATATAATCAAGATCAGCGTTGTTCACACCGGTCTTGATGAGGGGTGTGCTGGAGTCAGACCCTTCTTCATGAATCTGAAGTGTCTGGTAAATGGCATGCGCCTCTGTGTGCTGCGCCAGAAATCTCTATTCAGGGACTGGAGTGAAATTTCTTGTGTACAGAACGCTGCACATGGTCATGAATTAGATGAGCGGTGTTCTCTCGTTGCATCCCCGTCCAGCTCTGGTCATTTTGTCAGAGCTGGGAAAACATTGCATGAAAATGATAAGAGCAACTCTGAGATGTGCTTAGTTTTGCTACTTTCCAGAACTTTCATGCCAGAATTTTGGCGTGAATGTACATTGTCTTGGAAAAGTGGTCTAATCCTTACTAACTACAGTGGAGAGGACTGTGCACGAGCAATCTATGGGCACCAAAGCTTCAAAACAGTTGTCAAATAAGGGTCAGATTACTCCTGTTCTGATAGATTTACAGTCATGGCTGAAAGTGTAAGTACCCTTTGAAATTGCTCCAGAAAATGTAGTATTGCTTCCAGAAAATTAGAGCAATTACACGTTTTGCTATACACATGTTTATTTCTTTTGTGTGTATTAAAACATTAAAAAAAATCTGAAGAAAAAAGGCACATTGGACATAATTTCACACAACCCCAAAAATAGGACAGATAACAGTGGTGACACCTTTCCAAAATTGTAGGTAAACAACTTTGTTCCCATGTGATTCTCATTCACACTCGCCTGTGGCAAGTAACAGGTAAGGGGCAATTTCAAAATCACACCTGAAACCAGATAAAAAGGGGAGAAGTTGACACAATCTGCATTGTGTGGCTGTGTTTGCTACACTAAGCATGGAAAACAGAAAGAGAAAAGAACTGTCTGAAGACTTGAGACCCAAAATTGATGAAAAATATCAACAATCTCAAGGTTGTTTCGCTGGGTCTGACAGAGTTCTTTGTGTGCAAGGCATCATGAAGCGTATATCACTTCAATTAATAAGGTATGGGAAAAAGCTTTATTATTATAAACATATAATTCCCATTAACATGATTATTTATTAGTATTGTTTAAAATCCACGAAAATATCAACTGAAAAGAATAACCGATACAACAGAAATATAATACAGTCGGCACAATATAAAACATGTAGAGAAGATATAAGAAACTGGAAATATTGCACCCCTACATATCCCTAAAAAACTCACCCTGCCTATCAGCGGGGAAACTCTAAATGTATTTGGTACTCCTATTCAACCGTGGCTAACCCTCCCTGACACACACCTTATAGGAAGTTCAGGAATGGGTAAGTAACATATCGTCCAAAATAGTGAATTATGTCCCAAGAATCTATTAGAAGCTGTATGGTTACTTAGCTTCTTAGCTCATTAGATGTTGCTATCCAATAGAAGCCTGAGACCTGATGATGGTCTCTGGATATGAGAAGAGGATCCATCCTAGGATATCATATATTCGGACCAGGGGCAGAGTTGCTTCCTTCAGGTAGAAAAATCCTCAACGTGTTTCTCCAATTCGGTTCATCAGGAGGCTCTATTACATATATGGGTACGTGCCCATGATCAGTGTTTGCAGCGTTTTGGATGCAGCGTGTTTTCACTACGTCTAAAACGCTGCGTTGTACAGTACAAGCACAGTGGATGGGATTTATAGAAATCCCATGGCCACTGTGTGTGTGTATGGCCTGCAGAAAAAACTGACCTGTAGTGTGGCTTTTTAAGCCAGAAGCATGTCCGAACCCTGATCGTGGGCACGGGCAGTTGCGTTCTCTGCCGGAAGCTCAGCTTAATTGGTAGCAGGGCTCCGGTTGTCACAGACAAGGCCGGCGCCTGCACCACCCCTGGCTGTTTAACTCACTAAATGCTGTGATCAATTGTGATTGCAGCATATAGAACGATAGAGTGGCACCTCCACAACGTAACTGCACGCTGCCAACCATAGTAATGGCAACTGGATGTCAAATAATGACCTCCTTGTCTACTAGCTATGTTGGCCTGTTAGACCATTCCAGGGTCATGGTCTAAAAGGTTTTCTCTGCTAGTGTCCACCTGACTGTTCTAATGCAATGCATTGCATGACCTATTGACAGCAAAACATAACGGTGACCACTCTCTGCTTATTCTTCTTGACCTTTCTGCCGCCTTCGACACTGCTGACCACCATCTCCTTCTCTCTATGCTCCATTCTATCGGCCTAAAGGACTCAGTTCTTTCCTGGTTCTCTTCCTATCTTTCTGGCCGCTCATTCAGCGTATCATTTGCTGGCACCACATCTTCTCCTCTTCTTCTCACTGTTGGGGTCCCTCAAGGTTCAGTCCTTGGCCCTCTTCTTTTCTCCCTGTACACTACCCCAATTGGAATGACCATCAGCAGATTTGGCTTCCAGTACCATCTTTATGCTGATGACACACAGCTATACACCTCATCCCCTGAGCTCACCCCCGCTGTACAACAGAACACAAGTGACTGCCTGACTGCAGTTTGCAACATCATGGCTGCTCTCTATCTGAAACTTAACCTTTCCAAAACTGAACTTCTGCTTTTCCCTCCATCTCCCAACCGTCCTAAACCTGACATCTCCCTCTCTGTGTGTGGCACAACGATAAGTCCTAGGCAGCAAGCCCGCTGTCTGGGTGTTATACTTGACACTGATCTCTCCTTCACCTCCCATATACAATCTCTTGCCCGCTCCTGCCGCTTGCACCTCAAGAACATCTCTAGAATCCGCCCCTTTCTGACAATGGAAACGACAAAAACCCTCACCGTGGCCCTGATCCACTCTCGCCTTGACTACTGTAACTCTCTATTAATTGGTCTCCCCCTAACTAGACTCTCTCCTCTACAGTCCATCCTTAATGCAGCAGCCAGGGTCACCTATCTGGCTAACCGTTACTCGGATGCCTCTGCTCTTTGCCAGTTATTGCACTGGCTGCCCATATATCATAGGATCCAATTCAAACTGCTTGTTCTCACCCACAAAGCTCTCCACAGTGCAGCACCCCCCTAGATCTCCACCCTCCTCTCTGTCTATCACCCCACCCGTTCTCTACGCTCTGCAAATGACTTTCGACTAACATCCACACTAATTCGAACCTCCCACTCCCGAATCCAAGACTTCTTCCAAGCTGCACCAAACCTCTGGAACGCTCTACCCCAAGAAGTTAGGACAAATCACAACATACTCAGCTTCAGACGCTCCCTAAAAACGCATCTTTTTAGGGCGGCCTATCACACTCCCTAGCCAAACTAATTTCACCTAATCCCTCTACAACTTCTCAGAACATAACCCCACGTCAAACTCCATGGCACCCAAATGCATCTCAAGGCTCTGGCCAACTGGTCCAGGAAGCCATTATCTATCCCCCATTTCCTTGAGATGGCTGGATTGTCATTGTAAATAAGCACTTGTACCTTGCCCCTCCCCTCATCTCATTGTAGATTGTAAGCTCTCACGAGCAGGGTTGCCTTTTTTTTCCCTTTTAATATTGTATCTTCTATAATTGTTACTTGTTTGTATATGTTTATGTATATAATATGTATATGAGCCTCCTGAATTGTAAAGCGCTGCGGAATATGTTGGCGCTATAGAAATAAAGATTATTATTATTATTAGTACATTTTTATTGCAATTCATTAGAATTGATTAGAGAAATAAAAGTTGAAGTATGAGTGAGGGACTAAGTAAAAAAAAGAAAAAAAAATAGTTCACCTATTAAGTAGAAATATACAGTAAAAACACAATAAATAACAAAATTGTAAAATAAAATTACTACAATAAATACACATATTTATGTAAAAATAAAAGGAAATAAAAAAAATACACATATTTGGTATTGTTGCTTCCAGAATCTACAAGACTGTCACATTATTTAACCCAGAGGCGTATCTAGGGGGTGGCTGGCGGGGCGTGTGCCCCGGGCAGTGGCAGGGGGCGCTGTCGGGCCTGCTGATGCAGAATTCTGAGTCTCCCAGGCGGCCAGGGACGGCGTCATCACCTGTCAGCAAGGGCGGTAATGTATGCTGCTGCCCCCGAACCGAGTTCCGGGGACCGCAGCGCTGATGCCAGCAGCCGCACTTTCCTGATTTGTTGGCTCTTAAATCCACACGTGCTCGCAGCTTTCACTGCTGCGTGCAGGGTCCAAGTTCGTCTGTGGGCAGAGCTAGCACGTAGTGTGCACTGCGCTCCCGTCCCACAGATGACTTAATTTGTAATGAAGCTGGTCACGCCCACTACCTGGAAGGAGCCCATGCATTCTAGGCTCAATCCACAGATAAAGAGAGGAGCCGAAGTATCAACATCCCGCTGAGCTGTATGTTGTCCCCCCACCCCAGTGCTGTATACCCCCAGTACTATCTGTCCCCTGACCTCAGTGCTGTATACCCCCAGAACTGTTTGAGCCCACCACCCCAGTGCTGTATACCCCCAGAACTGTTTGTCCCCACCACCCCAGTGCTGTATACCCCTAGAATGGTTTGTTCCCACCACCCCAGTGCTGTATACCCCCAGAACTGTCTGTCCCCCATCCTAGTGCTGTATACACCCAGAACTGTCTGTCTCTTGACCCCAGTGCTGTAAACCCCCCAGAACTGTCTGTCCCCTGTCCTCAGTGCTGTATACCCCAGAACTGTCTGCCACCCCCCCACTCCAGTGGTGTATACTCCGACAACTCTTTCCCCTGACCTCAGTGCTGTATACCCCCAGAAATGTCTGTCCACTGCCCCCCAGTACTGTATACCCCCCCAGAAGTGTCTGTCTCCCCACTCCGGTGTGCCATACCCCCCAGAGCTGTTTGTCCCCCCACCCCAGTGCAGTATACCACCCCAGAGCTGTATCTCCCCCCATCCCAGTGCTGTATACCCCCCAGGGTTGTATCTCCCCCCACCCCAGTGTTGTATACCCCACAGGGCTGTATCTCCCCCCACCCCAGAGTTGTATACCCCAAGAGCTGTATGTCCCCTCACTCCAGTGCTGTATACAACCTCAGAGCCGTATGCCCCCCTCTGGAGCTGTATGTGTCCTTTGATGTATATATCAGTGTCAGTGTGCACTGTGTGTGGCCATGTCCACAGCCACATGTCCAGGAGGAGATGGATGGGAGATAAGCGGGGGAGGTGAGTGAGGCTGCTGCCGACTTCCCCATATTAATACCTCTAATGTATCCGTATGTGCATGTATGATGTGTATTTATATATGTCAGTGTATATGACTGTGTATAGATTTGTCTATTTAGATGTATTCTTGTGAATTTGTCTTTAAATATGTACAGTATATGTGCGTTTCTATGTGTGTATGGGGCCGACTAAGGGCTCGTGCGCACGTTGCGTAAGTGCATGCGTCCTGCGTCCCCAGCACAATCTATGAAGATTGTGCATAATCCGTGCGCTCAATGGCTTATATATCCTGAGTCATATTGCAAAGGATTGTTAAAAATCCACTTGTGACTTTTAGGATCGCTACTTCCAATAGGTGGCGCTGTGCTAGAGTTTGTCTCCTTTACTGGAGAGACATTTTTGAGCGCAGCGATTTGAGTGTCAAAAATTTGACAAAATCACTGCGTTTAAAAATGCAGCATGTCAATTATTCCGTGTGCTTTGGATGTAGCTCCCACTCTGTCTATGGGAGAGGCAGCATCCAGAACGCATGAAATCGGCATTTTTTTCTGCAGAAACACTGCATCCATTATCCATTATCCATTATATGTTTCTGCAGCGATTTGAATCGCACATGAGCTGTCAAATCACTGCAGAATTTTCTGCAGTGACACGATGCAACGAGCGCACGAGCCCTAACAGTCTTTTGCCCGGGGCCCACAAAAACCTGGAGCCAGCCCTGGATGTACTGGAAGTTGTAGGTTCATGCAATACAAATGTGTATGGGTCTGACCTGACATTGCAATTGATGTACCATGTACTGCTTGTGGTTCTGATTATGTATTTCTGTATCGATGAGGGTTTTGATGCTGTGTTTCTGAACTGATGGGGTTATATGGATGTATTTCTGTACTGCTGTGGTTCTGATGATAAATTTCTGTACTGCTGGTGGTTGTGATGCTGTGTTTCTGTACTGTTGGGTGTTATAATTATGTGGAGGCTACAAAAATGAATTGCAGTGGAGGTTATATTAGAGCCTGGAGGGCTCGCCTGTCCTTCTCTCTCTTATCTCCAGCATCATCTTGTGTCCCATCTGTGTCAGCATCATTCAGTCTGTGCTGATAGTGAAACAGAGGTGGGAAGAGGGAAAACGTAGGGGTAGTAATGGGAAACAGGCCATCCTGCTGTAAGTGAGGGAGGGGTGAGAGGAGGGGCAATGCTGCTGTTAGTGGGGATGAGAGGAGGGGCAATGCCGCTGTAAGTGGGGGAAAGGTGAAGGGAGGGGCAATGCTGCTGTCAGTGGGGATGAGAGGAGGGGCAATGCTGCTGTAAGTGGGGGAAAGGTGAAGGGAGGGGCAATGGCGCTGTAAGTGAGGATGGGGCACAATACCGCTGCCAGCCTGGAGATGTAAGAAGGCGGAAGGAAATGGTGCTGCTTTTGGGGAGAGTTTTTAATGTTGCTGTTAGTGTTTGTGGTTGAATCAGTTTAAGTGAATTGGTTTAAAATTAGCAATGAGCAAAAGATATCTGGTCAGGAAATTCTGCAGTCATCACAAGATGCGTCACAGCATTCTGACACTGGGGATGAGAGGAGGGGCAATGCCACTGTAAGTGGGGGAAAGGTGGGAGGAAGGGCAATGCTGCTGTCAGTGGGGTAGGGGTGAGAGAAGGGGCAATGCCGCTGTAAGTGGGGGAAAGGTGGGAGGAGGGGCAATGGCGCTGTAAGTGAGGATGGGGCACAATACCGCTGCCAGACTGGGGATGTAAGAAGGCGGAAGGAAATGGTGCTGCTTTTGGGGAGAGTTTTTAATGTTGCTGTTAGTGTTTGGGGTTGAATCAGTTTAAGTGAATTGGTTTAAAATTAGCAATGAGCAAAAGATATCTGGTTAGGAAATTCTGCAGTCATCACAAGATGCGTCACAGCATTCTGACACTGATGGAGAAAGGAACAACTCCACTGAGAGGAGACGTAGCATAGCCAGTGTAATATAGAAATACAGCTTTAATAGATGTACTGTATATTAGGAGATTTTTTCATTTTTTTTTTTAAAGTGCTACTAGTTATACATATCTTTAGACTTCAAAAAGTGCACATTACTCTTAAAGAACTTGCATGTGTAATCCTTATAAGCTCCACTTCTTGGGGTGTCTAAGGGAAGCCATAACAATAAATCTGTTTCTTAGTAATAAATGTAGTTTAATTGCGTCTATAGTGAGTGAACTTCCAGCTGTGAAAGGGTTAATACTTGGGGCCTGCATCAGTAATAGGCCCCTGTAGTAACCATGATCACTGTTATGAGGTCATAAATATATGTCATAAAGAAGATTCCATAAAAGAAGGCTGCGCTGCCATGATCAGTGCCATTACTGATGCGCCTGAGGACGTTGAGCTTGACCACCCCACGTAATGTGCCGACCTTGGTGTAATTTGGAGGTTCTAGCAGGTAAAGGGGTTGTCTGATTTAGACACCCCCAGGGTATATGAAGGTAATAGAGGGGGGTCCCCGGGACAGGATCCCCTTCTGTTACCCTCTACAAAGAGCAGCTCTCCTTTGGGAGTTTATGGACGGACCTATGACTTTAATGGGAGCCGTGGGGGGAGGGGGGATTTATTCGATTAGCAGTTATTTGTAATTAACAATTTTTGTAACCAAGTGTCCATCTTCTTGAGAGATGGACCTGGATCTGTAAGGGAGAAATGCTTCATCCATCTGGGTAATTGGATCAACCAAATTAATTCCAGCAATCACTGTGGTGACAGATATCGCAGCCAGATCTCTCCACATCCAGTTTATCACATTTATAGTCTAGATTTATTATGTCGTTCTCTGTAAATTTAGTAAAATGTACAAATTGTAAAACTGCTGTTACATCTGTTATATATCAGCACTAACTCTCTAAGCCCAAGGGAAGGGCAATCCTCCAGCCATGGTTCTTTAGAGGTTTCCTCCACAGGGGGTTTTTCCTCTCCTGAGTGCTGGGGGGTGACTCTCCGTGAGTCGGGGGTGTGCCATTTTTGGTGTCTTTAAATTTAAATAAAGTTGAGAACGTTTGACACCTAATTGCAATGCTTTGTGTATTTATTTTGCATGCGTCTGTGTGATTCATTGTGTTTGGGAGTCGGGGTCCATCACATATCACAATGTCATTTGGTTGGACACTTGACGGTCACACAGGACCCTCACCTACACAGGACCCTCACCTACTCAGGACCCTCACCTACACAGGACCCTCACCTACACAGGACCCTCACCTACTCAGGACCCTCACCTACACAGGACCCTCACCTACACAGGACCCTCCCCTACTCAGGACCCTCACCTACTCATGACCCTCACCTACTCAGGACCCTCACCTACTCAGGACACTCACCTATTCAGGACCCTCACCTACTCAGGACCCTCACCTACTCAGGACCCTCACCTACACAGGACCCTCACCTACTCAGTGATTGCTCCAGGAGTTGTTCCTGCTCTGATGATGAAGATGGAGAAGAGGAGACAAGAATTACAGCACAACTGTACACATGCTCAAAATAAGAATTGATATTACAATGGTATTACAAGCAGCTTACTTGGTATTAACATAAAACCTCATTCACACACAGTGAGTATTTCTCTCTTTATTTTACATCTGTATATTTGGAAGGTAAAAGCTGGTATGGAGGAAACACAGAAAAAAATATAACACACACTTTCACCTTGCCTTGCTGGTCCTGGTGCCTATTGTGAATTACTGATCCAAAATATTGTGTCCATATAATCAAGATCAGCGTTGTTCACTCCGGTCTTGTTGAGGGGTGTGCTGGAGTCAGACCCTTCTTCATGAATCTGAAGTGTCTGGTAAATGGCATGCGCCTCTGTGTGCTGCGCCAGAAATCTCTATTTAGGGACTGGAGTGAAATTTCTTGTGTACAGAACGCTGCACATGGTCATAAATTAGATGAGCTGTGTTCTCCCGTTGCATCCCCGTCCAGCTCTGGTCAGTTTGTGGGAGCTGGGAAAACATGACATGAAAATGATAAGAGCAACTCTGAGATGTGCTTAGTTTTGCTACTTTCCAGAACTTTCATGCCAGAATTTTGGCGTGAATGTATATTGCCTTGGAAAAGTGGTCTAATCCTTACTAACTACAGTGGAGAGGACTGTGCACGAGCAATCTATGGGCACCAAAGCTTCAAAACAGTTGTCAAATAAGGGTCAGATTACTCCTGTTCTGATAGATTTACAGTCATGGCTGAAAGTGTAAGTACCCTTTTAAATTGCTCCAGAAAATGAAGTATTGCTACCAGAAAATTAGAGCAATTACACGTTTTGCTATACACATGTTTATTTCTTTTGTGTGTATTAAAACATTAAAAAAAAATCTGAAGAAAAAAGGCACATTGGACATAATTTCACACAACCCCAAAAATAGGCCAGACAAAAGTGGTGGCACCTTTCCAAAATTGTAGGTAAACAACTTTGTTCCCAGCATGTGATTCTTATTCACACTCGCATGTGGCAAGTAACAGGTAAGGGGCAATTTCAAAATCACACCTGAAACCAGATAAAAAGGGGAGAAGTTGACACAATCTGCATTGTGTGGCTGTCTTTGCTACACTAAACATGGAAAATAGAAAGAGAAAAGAACTGTCTGAAGACTTGAGACCCAGAATTGATGAAAAATATCAACAATTGCAAGGTTGTTTTGCTGGGTCTGACAGAGTTCTTTGTGTGCAAGGCATCATGAAGCGTATATCACTTCAATTAATAAGGTATGGGAAAAAGCTTCACTATTCTAAACATATAATTTCCATTAACTTGATTATTTATTAGTATTGTTTAAAATCCACCAAAACATCAACTGAAAAGAATAACCGATACAACAGAAATATAATACAGTCGGCACAATATAAAACATGTAGAGAAGATATAAGAAACTGGAAATATTGCACCCCTACATATCCCTAAAAAACTCACCCTGCCTATCAGCGGGGAAACTCTAAATGTATTTGGTACCCCTGTTCAACTGTGGCTAACCCTCCCTGACACACACCTTATAGGAAGTTCAGGAATGGGTAAGCAACATATGGTCCAAAATAGTGAATTATGTCCCAAGAATCTATTAGAAGCTGTATGGTTACTTAGCTTCTTAGCTCATTAGATGTTGGTATCCAATAGAAGCCTGACACCTGATGATGGTCTCTGGATATGAGAAGAGGATCCATCCTAGGATATCATATATTCGGACCAGAGGCAGAGTTGCTTCCTTCAGGTAGAAAAAATCCTCAACGTGTTTCTCCAATTCGGTTCATCAGGAGGCTCTATTACATATATGGGTACATGCCCATGATCATTGATTGCAGCGTTTTGGATGCAGCGTGTTTTCACTATGTCTAAAACGCTGCGTTGTACAGTACAAGCACAGTGGATGGGATTTATAGAAATCCCATGGCCACTGTGTGTGTGTATGGCCTGCAGCATAAACTGACCAGTGGTGTGGCTTTCCAAGCCAGAAGCATGTCCGAACCCTGATCGTGGGCACGGGCAGTTGCATTCTCTGCCGGAAGCTCAGCTTAATTGGTAGCAGGGCTCTGGTTGTCACAGACAAGGCCGGTGCCTGCACCACCCCTGGCTGTTTAACTCACTAAATGCTGTGATCAATTGTGATTGCAGCATATAGAACGATAGAGTGGCACCTCCACAACGTAATTGCACGCTGCCAACCATAGTAATGGCAACTGGATGTCAAATAATGACCTCCTTGTCTACTAGCTATGGTGGCCTGTTAGACCATTCCAGGGTTATGGTCTAAAAGGTTTTCTCTGCTAGTGTCCACCTGACAGCTCTAATGCATTGCAGTACATTTTTATTGCAATTCATTAGAAGTGATCAGAGAAATGAAAGTTGAAGTATAAGTGAGGGACTAAGTAAAAAAAAAAAAAAAAAAAGTAAAAAAATAGTTCACCTATTAAGTAAAAATATACAGTAAAAACACAATAAAAAAATTGTAAAATAAAATTACTCCAATAAATACACATATTTATGTAAAAATAAAAGGAAATAAAAAAATACACATATTTGGTATTGTTGCTTCCAGAATCTATAAGACTGTCCCATTATTTAACCCAGAGGCGTATCTAGGGGGTGGCTGGCGGGGCGTGTGCCCCGGTCACAGTGGCAGGGGGGGCGCTGTCGGACCTGCTGATGCAGAATTCTGAGTCTCCCAGGCGGCCAGGGACAGCGTCATCACCTGTCAGCAAGGGCGGTAATGTATGCTGCTGCCCCCGAACCGAATTCCGGGGACCGCAGTGCTGATGCCAGCAGCCGCACTTTCCTGATTTGCTGTCTCTTAAATCCACACCTGCTCGCAGCTTTCACTGCTGCGTGCAGGGTCCAAGTTCGTCTGTGGGCAGAGCTAGCACGTAGTGTGCACTGCGCTCCCGTCCCACAGATGAGTTAATTTGTAATGTAGCTGGTCACGCCCACTACCTGGAAGGAGCCCATGCATTCTAGGCTCAACCCACAGATAAAGAGAGGAGCCGAAGCATCAACATCCCGCCGAGCTGTATGTCGTCCCCCCACCCCAGTGCTGTATACCCCCAGTACTATCTGTCCCCTGACCTCAGTGGTGTATACCCCCAGAACTATTTGAGCCCACCACCCCAGTGCTGTATACCCCCAGAACTGTTTGTCCCCACCACCCCAGTGCTGTATACCCCCAGAACTGTCTGTCCCGCCATCCTAGTGCTGTATACACCCAGAAGTGTCTGTCCCTTGACCCTAGTGCTGTATACCCCCCAGAACTGTCTGTCCCCTGACCTCAGTGCTGTATACCCCAGAACTGTCTGTACCACCCACCCCAGTGGTGTATATTCCCACAACTCTGTCCCCTGACCCCAGTGCTGTATACCCCCAGAAATGTCTATCCACTGACCCCCAGTACTGTATACCCCCCAGAAGTGTCTGTCTCTCCGCTCCAGTGTGCTATACCCCCCAGAGCTGTTTGTCACCCAATCCCAGTGCAGTATACCACCCCAGAGCTGTATCTCCCTCCCACCCCAGTGTTGTATACCCCCCAAGGCTGTATCTCCCCCCACCCCAGAGTTGTATATCCCAAGAGCTGTATGTCCCCCCACTCCAGTGCTGTATACAACCTCAGAGCTGTATGCCCCCCTCTGGAGCTGTATGTGCCCCCATTGCTGTATGTCTCCAGCCTCTCCTTTGATGTATATAGCAGTGTCAGTGTGCACTGTGTGCGACCATGTCTGTTAGCCATGGCCACAAATAAGCGTGGCACAGCCCCATGTCCAGGAGGAGATGGATGGGAGACAAGCAGGGGAGGTGAGTGAGGCTGCTGCCGACTTCCCCATATTAATACCTCTAATGTATCCGTATGTGCATGTATGATGTGTATCTATATATGTCAGTGTATATGACTGTGTATAGATTTGTCTATTTAGATGTATTCTTGTGAATTTGTCTTTAAATATGTACAGTATATGTGCGTTTCTATGTGTGTATGGGGCCGACTTAGGGCTCGTGCACATGTTGCGTAATTTCATGCGTTTACGCAGCGTTTAGCACTGCAGCGTAAGTGCATGCATCCTGCATCCCCAGCACAATCTATGAAGATTGTGCATAATCCGTGCGCACAATGCTTTTTTGAGCGCAGCGATTTGAGTGTCAAAAATTTGACAAAATCACTGCGTTTGCAGCATGTCAATTATTCTGTGTGCTTTGGATGCAGCTCCCACTCTGTTTATGGGAGAGGCAGCATCCCGAGCGCATGAAATCGGCATTTTTTCTGCAGAAACGCTGCATCCATTATGCAGTGTTTCTGCATCGATTTGAATCGCACATGAGCTGTCAAATCACTGCAGAATTTTCTGCAATGACATGACGCAACGTGCGCACGAGCCCTAACAGTCTTTTGCCCGGGGCCCACAAAAACCTGGAGCCAGCCCTGGATGTACTGGAAGTTGTAGGTTCATGCAATACAAATGTGTATGGGTCTGACCTGACATTGCACTTGATTTACCATGTACTGCTTGTGGTTCTGATTATGGATTTCTGTATCGATGAGGGTTTTGATGCTGTGTTTCTGAACTGATGTTATATGGATGTATTTCTGTACTGCTGTGGTTCTGATGATGAATTTCTGTACTGCTGGTGGTTGTGATGCTGTGTTTCTGTACTGTTTGGTGTTATAATTATGTATTTCTGTACCTCTGCTGGTTCTGGTGCTGTTATTAGTTCTGATTCTGTACACAAGTAACAATTCATAAATTGTAAGATTGGACAACCCCTTAACTTAGAATTGGGATACACTGCTTAATTTTATAAGTAAAGGGCTTGTCCACGTTCGAGATGAAATTCTGCAGTGACTCTAAGTGACTGCAGGCTTCTGAATTCTCACGATGCATGCTCTGCACACTTTTAGGATCTCCGCTGCCAGTGACAATAGTGGAAGGCCATGTGAGCGCAAGTATGAGATTTTTATATTTCTGGTCTCATTCTGATTTGACGTCTCCAGCCTCACTCAATTCATTTTGAGCGAGGCCACGCATGTCTCGTCGGCACGTGACCACATATATGTAAAGGCCGCTTTACACGCTGCGATATCGGTATCAATATCGCTAGCGTGGGTACCCGCCCCATCTGTTGTGGGACACGGGCAAATCGCTGCCCGTGCCGCACAACATCGCCCAGACCCGTCATACTACTTACCTGCCCAGCGACGTCGCTGTGACCGGCGAACCGCCTCCTTTCTAAGGGGGCGGTTCGTTCAGCGTCACAGCGACATCACAGCTGCGTCACTGAACCGCCGCCCAATAGAAGCAGAGGGGCGGAGATGAGCGGGACGTAACATCCCGCCCACCTCCTTCTTTCTGCATGGCGGCCGGGAGGCAGGTAAGGTGAGGTTCCTCATTCCTGCGGTGTCACACGGAGCGATGTGTGCTGCCGCAGGAACAAGGAACAACCTCGTTACTGCTGCAGTAACGATTTTTGAGAATGGACCCCCATGTCACCGGATTAAGATCTGGGGAGTTTCCAGGCCATGGACCCAAAATCTCTATGTTTTGTTCCATGAGCCATTTAGTGATCACCTTTGCTTTATGGCAAGGTGCTCCATCATGCTGGAAAAGGCATTGTTGGGCGCCAAACTGCTCTTGGACAGTTGGGAGAAGTTGCTCTTGGAGGACATTCTGGTACCATTCTTTATTCATGGCTGTGTTTTTAGGCAAGACTGTGAGTGGTGCGATTCCCTTGGCTGAGAAACAACCCCACACATGAATCATTTCAGGATGCTTAACAGTTGGCATGAGACAAGACTGGTGGTAGCGCTCACCTCTTCTTCTCCTAATAAGCTGTTTTCCAGATGTCCCAAACAATCGAAAAGGGGTTTCATCTGAGAAAATGACTTTAGCCCAGTCCTCAGCAGTCCACTCCCTGTACCTTTTGCAGAATATCAGTTGGTCCCTGATGTTTTTTCTGGAGAGAAGTGGCTTCTTTGCTGCCCTCCTTGAAACCAGGCCTTGCTCAAAGAGTCTCCGCCTCACAGTGCGTGCAGAAGCACTCACACCAGCCTACTGCCATTGCTGAGCTAGCTCGGCACTGCTGGTAGTCCGATCCTGCAGCTGAAACAGTTTTAAGATACGGTCCTGGCGTTTGCTGGTCCTTCTTGGGCGCCCTGGAGCCTTTTTGGCAACAATGGAAGCTCTCTCCTTGAAGTTCTTGATGATGCGATAGATTGTTGACTGAGGTGCAATGTTTGTAGCTGCGATACTCTTCCCTGTTAGGCCATTATTGTGCAGAGCAATGATGGCTGCACGTGTTTCTTTAGAGATAACCATGGTTAACTGAAGAGAAACAATGATACCAAGCACCAGCCTCCTTTTAAAGTGTCCAGTGGTGTCATTCTTACTTAATCATGACTGATTGATCGCCAGCCCTGTCCTCATCAACACCCACACCTGTGTTAATGGAACAATCACTAAAACAATGTTAGCTGCTCCTTTTAAGGCAGGAATGCAATGATGTTGAAATGTGTTTTGGGGGTTAAAGTTCATTTTCTTAGCCAATATTGACTTTGCAAGTAATTGCTGTTAAGCTGATCACTCTTTATGACATTCTGGAGTATATGCAAATTGCCATTAGAAAAACTTAAGCAGTAGACTTTGTAAAAGTTAATATTTGTAGCATTCTCAAAACTTTTGGCCATGACTGTAGAATGTGTATATAGGTTAGCAGATTGAATAATAAGGTAATGAATGGACTGGATGGGTTAGGTTTAATTTAGTATTCTTATAATTGTTTATTGGTTTTAAAATGACAAACAACAGACGGAACAGTTTTAATAGATGAGTCTAATGTTTAATGATGTCCATGGTTTATCGTAGTGCAGCCACCATCCTGACATGTGCCCCCATCCTGCGGGGTAATGGTGCTTTCACACTTGCGTTCAGCGCAATCCACCGCTATGGAGAATAGCGCAGTCCATTAACGCACTGCACTGTTCTCCATAGATTTGTATTGATGACGTACTGTAACGCAAGTGTCTGCGTTGCATCCGCTGGCCGACGCCGAGTCGTTATTTTAACGCAGCGTCAGGCAGAGGGAACGCTGCATGTAGCGTTTTTTGGGTCGTTAAAATAACGCACATTGACAGATTCCGTTGGAATCCGCCAAGGTGTCTAATGATAGTCTATGGTGGCACTGACAAATTCCGTCACGTTCTATTGAGCATGCTCAGCATGTCCAGCAGAACGATCTAAATCGCTTAAAATCACTCCTGGTCTCTCTCCCCCCTCTCTCATACTTACCGATCACGGGCGCGGCGCTGCACAGTTGTCACAAAGTTCCGGTGGCTTTTCCTCTTTTGAAAATGCCGGCCGCTCATTATTCAATCTCGTATTCCCTGCTTCCCCCACCCACCGACGCCTATCATTGGTTGCAGTCAGACATGCCCCCACACTGAGTGACAACTGTCTCACTGCAACCAATCACAGCCACCGGTGGGCGGGTCTATATCGTGCAGTAAAATAAATAAATAATTAAAAAAAAATGACGTGCGGTTTCCCCCAATTTTGATACCAGCCAAGATCAAGCCACACGGCTGAAGGCTGGTATTCTCAGGATGGGGAGCTCCACGTTATGGGGAGCCCCCCAGCCTAACAATATCAGCCAGCAGCCGCCCGGAATTGCTTCATCGATTAGATGCGACAGTCCCGGGACTCTACCCGGCTCATCCCGAATTGCCCTGGTGCGGTGGCAATCGAGGTAATGAGGAGTTAATGGCAGCAGCCCATATCTGCCACTAAGTCCTAGTTTAATCATGGTAGGTGTCTCTCCGAGATACCTTCCATGATTAACCTGTGAGAAAATAAACATATACACCCGAAAAAATCCTTTATTTGGAATAAAAGACAAAAAACCCCCCCAAAAAAAACACTTTTTCACAACCTTATTAAACCCCCAACTACCCCTCCAGGTCCGACGTAATCCACACGAGGTCCCACGATGTTTTCAGCTCTGCTACATGAAGCTGACATGAGCGGCAGTAGAACACGACTGATCTGTCAGCTTCACGCAGCAACTGAAGTGAGCCGCGCGATCAGCTGTGCCCTTTTTCAAGTGACCCGCGGACACAGCTCTAGGGTGGAGGACTGCAGCTGTGGTCGTGGGTCACCTGAGTGACAGCAGAGCTGATCGCGTGGCTCACTGCAGTCACTCAGGGGATTTGCGGTTACCTCTCTCTCTCCTCCCGGCCTGCAAATCTCCTTTTCCCGGCAAAACATTAAAAAAAAAAATAACAAAAAAAAAAAAGCAAAACGTTTGTTTACAGGAATCCGTTACATTATTAGCACACTAACACACAAAAGGTCTTTACATTATCGGACACTCCCATGATACGTTTATAACAAATCCATGAAAAAACATTTATCATATAACATTTTTTCAAAAAACGGAGCACTAGAATCCAAATATTAAATAGTAATCTTTATTACAAAATTAGACATACAATTAAAAAGATGTGCACAAGTAAACAAACAAGCTGTAGCGGAATAATAACGCACATAATGAGGTCAATCCAGAAACAAGGGGTGACATAAATCAAAGCAGTCCAAGGATGTAAAGGTATAAACTACTACAATGAATAGGATTATATTCTAGTTGGCAGGGATACTATGTCCAGGATGAGGGGCTTGCATATCTAAATAAAGTTCCACCATGGAATATCCACTCTTAAGTCCCACTCCAGCATATAAACAGACATAGAAATCACCTGATCGCCAATATGTGAAAAGACTGTGTTTAAACAGCAAACACAACATCCAGGACTATATCCATTTCATACTACGTGGATAATAATAGTGGGTGACGAATCAGTCTTGTGTTCTAATCCTACCAGCTGCTATTGGCTCGGAGTAATCACACAACGGTGATATCTCCGCTACGCCATAAATAATTATACTGGTCAATATTCATACTTATATATCTGATCAGTCAGCCACAACAACAATGTCCTATAATCATGATACGTCACCACAAATATCTAGATCAAATACAACCTGTGCATAATAACCCAGTGACTAGTGGATGATGGATCCGCCTGTAAGTTAATAGACCTTAATCCCGAAATGGGACATTGTCCCTGTAATACCTGCGAGCCGGTTGCTTACAGCACAGACTACCTCCACCCTGGGGGGATATCCGCACTACCATGTAAGTGCAAAGCCGGTCAACATCCAGACAGAAGGGACAGATCCATCAAGCACGTATCCACAATTCACCTGGGTATTAAACGCCCAGGTGAAGCTGGGCGCGAAACGTACGTCGGGGTAAGTAGCTGGCGGCACGGAGATCTTTAATACCCAGGTGAATTGTGGATACGTGCTTGATGGATCTGTCCCTTCTGTCTGGATGTTGACCGGCTTTGCACTTACACGGTAGTGCGGATATCCCCCCAGGGTGGAGGTAGTCTGTGCTGTAAGCAACCGGCTCGCAGGTATTACAGGGACAATGTCCCATTTCGGGATTAAGGTCTATTAACTTACGGGCGGATCCATCATCCACTAGTCACTGGGTTATTATGCACAGGTTGTATTTGATCTAGATATTTGTGGTGACGTATCATGATTATAGGACATTGTTGTTGTGGCTGACTGATCAGATATATAAGTATGAATATTGACCAGTATAATTATTTATGGCGTAGCGGAGATATCACCGTTGTGTGATTACTCCGAGCCAATAGCAGCTGGTAGGATTAGAACACAAGACTGATCCGTCACCCACTATTATTATCCACGTAGTATGAAATGGATATAGTCCTGGATGTTGTGTTTGCTGTTTAAACACAGTCTTTTCACATATTGGCGATCAGGTGATTTCTATGTCTGTTTATACGCTGGAGTGGGACTTAAGAGTGGATATTCCATGGTGGAACTTTATTTAGATATGCAAGCCCCTCATCCTGGACATAGTATCCCTGCCAACTAGAATATAATCCTATTCATTGTAGTAGTTTATACCTTTACATCCTTGGACTGCTTTGATTTATGTCACCCCTTGTTTCTGGATTGACCTCATTATGTGCGTTATTATGCCGCTACAGCTTGTTTGTTTACTTGTGCACATCTTTTTAATTGTATGTCTAATTTTGTAATAAAGATTACTATTTAATATTTGGATTCTAGTGCTCCGTTTTTTGAAAAAATGTTATATGATAAATGTTTTTTCATGGATTTATTATTAGCACACTATTTGCAACGCATCCGTCACATGCGTCACACAAGGCACTGTGACAGATGCCTCACAACGCAAGTGTAAAAGCAGCCTAATGTGTGCGGGGGCGGAGTTCGGGGTGGGTGGAGCCGAGGGGGCCCATGGCGCTGACTACGTCAGCGCCGGGGACTGCATGCCTGGGGACAGGTGACTATCCAGGTGTGTATGTGTGTGTGCACAGTGTACACATGCGGAGGGCGAAGTGCAGGGGAGCTGAGACGATCGGGGAAAATTGTCGGGTGTCGTCCTGTCGGCCCGTATTTCGGGCTGTTCAGTTAGGCTCCTTGCACACGTAGCCAGGGTAAATATCGGGTAAGTAAGCAAAGCGCTTTGCTTGGTTACCCGATATTTACCTTGGTTACCAGCGTACACCGCTTAGCGCTGGCTCCTTGCACATGTAGCCAGGGTAAATATCGGGTAACTAAGCAAAGCGCTTTGCTTGCTTACTTGATATTTACCTTGGTTACGAGCGTACATCGCTTAGCGCTGGCTCCTTGCACATGTAGCCAGGGTAAATATCGGGTAACTAAGCAAAGCGCTTTGCTTAGTAACCCGATGTGTACCCTGGTTACATGCGCAGGGAGCCTTAGCTGAGCCGTTGGTCGCAGGCTCTTTAGCGCATGCGCTGTGGTGACGGTTGTCACTGTAATGATGTCATTTTGGAGCAAGACAGACAGACAGAATAAAGCAATTATATATATAGATGTTAGAATGCTGTACATAAGAGCTTACTGCTGGTGGCCGCAGCTTATAGGCCCCAAATTTGGTGGCAGGTTCCCTTTAAATTGTTTTCTTTTTGGAACTTCCTGGGACGGACATTCTTCGGTGCAGATTACATACATTTTTTTATGACTCGATGCACGCTTTGCAGGAACAGTGTCGAATCAGAGTGGTCTATTGGCGTGCCTGAGTCCCTCCCTCAGCTTGTGGTAAGCCTTTGGCAGTTTGTCCCTTGCGTTTTCTGAACAGTTATACTTAACATGTCACTTGGCACTTTACTTCCAATAATGTCCCTTCCCTTATTACTTGGTGCTATGTATTTACCTTGAGTACATTTGTACCAGTTGTGATTACTATACATGTAACTCTCAGGCACGAGCATCTGTCACTTTATCTTTGCACACGCACCTTTTCAATGTCATTATTTTAGAAGCAAAAAAGAATAAATAAAAAAAAAAACAAAACTGAATTGCACAAAAGAAAAAAATAATACCTCTGGTTTCCTCTTTCTTATAGCAGCATTGGTGGATTGTGCTTACCCTGTGGTCTATATGGCTGTAATCCTACTTCCAACTTACACACAATGACCCGCAAAGGGTACTAATATTGATCAATGAATGTTATCTATTTGAACATGTGGATAGGGAATAAAACCCTAAGCTGTCTGTTTTACCTTGGCTAGTTGTCAAAAATAGAAGGGATCCCACACCATTTTTAAAACAAATATTTCTTTAAATAATAATTTAAATAATTGAAAATAAACCAGCGTAGGGTCTCCCCTATTTTTGATAACTAGACAAAGTGAAAACAGACAGCTGGAGGCTGGTATTATCAGGGTGGGAAGGTCCATGTTTTTATTTTTATTTCACCCCTCCTAGCTTAAAAGTAGCAGCCCGCAGCCGCCACAGGGGTGGCACATTCATTAGATGCGCCAATTCTGGCACTTTGACCCGGTCTTCCCGATTATCCTGGTGAGGTGGCAATAGGGGTAATACTTTTGGGGTTGATGTCAGCTGTGAATTCACAGCTGGCATCAAGCCCAGGGGTTAGTAATGGAGAGGAATCTATCAGACACCCCCATTACTAACCCGGTAAGTGTAGAATTTATAAAAAAAAAAAAAAAGTTTATTTGAATTAAGACTCCCCCACACCCCCCGAGTCACCAATTTATTAATTAAAAAGAAATCTTCAAAGTTCTGAGGACGTCTCAGAACGAAGGTACGTCGGAATTGAGGGGCGTCGTGGGTCATTACACCATTGGAGATTATGTCGGAACTTTGATAATTTATTTTGAATTAATAAATTGGTGAACGAGGGAGTGTTTATTCCAATAACCTTTATTTTTTCTGTGTATGTGCAAGTTGTTGTTAACTCTACACTTGCTGGGTTAGTAATAGGGGTGTCATTAAATTTTATTAACATACAAACAGTACCCGAACTCTCATTTCTATTAGTACCGTAAGTAACATAACTTGTACTATACTTTTTTGTTTTTTAGTTTATTTGCAGTTATTAAGATATCAACAAACTATGATTTGCACATTCTTACAAAATATTTCTTTTTAAAATTTTCAAATAAATCCCAGAGACCTCCTGAAACAGGTCGGTTCATTTAATAAAAATATCTTTGTAATCAAACACATCCAACATCCATTGTCCTCGATACTAAAAAAAGAACATTGACTAGAAACATAGAATATAGAAGTTCTCTATAGGTTTTCTATAAGGAATGGAGCTGTGTAATCTTAGAATCTGGATTAGAAATGTAATAATTTAAGTGCTTGTTGCTGGAAATACCATGGCAGCTGATTGTGCACCCGGCAAGTGCTCCATGATAAGCCCCTGATCAAGTCCTGTAAAGGCCTTCAGTACATGGCAGGGAGTGGTGTTCTATATCTATATATCTTTCTATATGTGTGCTTCATCACATATCAAATCTAGGAGTTAGACTCTTCACAAAAACAGTAATGATTGTGTAGGCGATGCAGACTTCATGTAAAAATCAAAGCCGTGACATAGTACATGTAGTAATGGCTAGCTGACAAAAAGCAGGAACATGGCACAATAAGCGGTGGCGCCGTATGGAAATGATCCAAGCGTTAGTACCATATGGTACCTGTGACGAATGTGATTAATGGAGTAGAACATTACTCGCTCACTTTGCATTCTGGACTGGGCCTCTGTGAGGCAGGTTATCATTCCCTCCCTTTGAAAAAGTAATTGCACGACTTCCAGCCTCCAGTGCAAGCATTGTCATCTAAGGCAAAATCATTAGGTGTATTCATTTGGCACTAGCTTTTCAATGCAGTGTGGGGATGGGAAGGCACATCGGGGCACACTCTCTTCAGTGGCGGTGCTCCAGACTCATCCAGCTCTTCTGCCTGGGATATGAAGAATAGAGTCTACAATCAGAATTTGTTCTGCGATATCAAACCGTTTCTGAAAAACCGCTATCATGTGTACAAGTGTTTCCATACATTTACTTCTGCACTTCTACATCCATAAAACTCCTGTTCTATCCAACACTTCTATTAATAATTACAATTATCCCAATGTAAACACACTGTGATACACTCTAGAAGATTGTGGCAAAGTTATTACCACTGTATCAATCGTTTATACATACAGACCGCTCATCCAGTATGAGCTTAACCCTCTGCATCAACATCCCGAGCATCAATCTACGATGTTTCCCCGAACATAAGCCCTAGTGCGAATTTTCAGACCTTCTGCAGTATGCTTAAAATATAAGCCCTACTCCAAATATAGCCAGAGTCACACTTGCAAATGCTTCGCGTGTAACTCACGCGAGTCTCACATCGCATCACCCGGCATGGCTGCACTCTCCAGTAGCGGGTCAGTTGTATGTATCTCTAAGCAGCTGAGACGCTCCTGTCCGGAGAGTGTGCGGCAGTGCCGGGTGATGCAATGTGAGACTAGCGTGAGTTACACGTGAGGCACAAGCTGGTGTGACTCTGGCCTAAGCTTTAGTTACAGATCAATAATGAATTGTCTGCGCAGCTAAAAAAGTTAAATAACAGCGGAACACTTCATTAAAGAAAGCAGAAACCCCTCTGCCCCCCCCCAAAAATAAAAATAAATTGTACTCACCAGACCCCGAACAATTACAGCTGGCAAGTGCCAACGGTTGATGGGGTCTTTCGCAGTGATCTGTGTCGCTGTCAGGTCCCTTGCCATTCCACGTACACACAGATTGGGTTCCAGTATCCCTCCATGCACACACACAGATCAGGTCCATCATCTGTCTGCTCTCATACATACACACACACACACACACACACACACAATCATTTTGCTCACACACACACACACACACACACACACACACACACACACACACGCAGTATCACTCTACTCTCTCACACACACACACTCATATCCGGATCCACTATTCCTCTGCGCGCGCACACACACACACACACACACACACACACACACACACACGTGATACTGCTTCCAACCCGCAGGGCGAGAGACTGCTGTGGAATGCAGGGGGAGCCGACAGCAACGCAGATGTCAGGAGTCTGACAACTGCGATTCTCCTAGGGGTGTCTGCCTTCTTTTGGGGGTAAACTTAGGCCATGCTTCCCCAAAAATAGGACCTACCCCGAAAATAAGCCCTAGCACATTTTTTCAGGTAAAAATAAAAACAAATAAATAAATAAAAAACAGTCTTGTTTTCAGGGAAACACGGTATGGTTAGTATGTTACATAGGAGGAGTGTGGGAGATTCTTATTTTGTTTTATAGGAAAAGGTGCAGTAGAAGTTGTATATAGTTATGTGCTTCTCAAAATAGGCTTAGGAGTCCAGTGGGCGGTCCTACTTTGTGATAGACAGAAATAAAAACCAGCTGTAAAGAGGTTGTCTCATGAACGAAGTTGATTTTAATCAATAGATCTTGGAATAATAATAAGTTCCACAATTGGAGAAGTTTTGAAAAAAAAAATGTTCCTGTGTTGAGATAATCTTATATATGTGTCCCTGCTGTGTGCTGTGTAATGGCCGTGTCTGACCGTACAGGGACATGGTCTGATCATACCACACCTCCTGGGCAGGGGAGGACATAAAACAGAGTATACAGACAACATCTACTGATTAAAATCAACTTAAAAATGAACTTTGTTCATGGGACAACCCCTTTAATCAGGCTTTTAAGTCATTTTGTTCTTTTTTTGCCAGTACCGGTGTAGCAGATGTGACTTAAAAGACTGAAAAAATAAAGTGGGTCTGATTTTTTTTTTTTCAAAATAAAACTATTAATATGACCCTGGATGGCGGAAAGGTACAGACTAAACTGATGATGAACCAAAATGATCCCCCGAAGCGCTCATCTCTTTAATATGGGAAATGAACCAGTACCTGAGCAGCAGCTAAAGCGGGCTCCTCCTTAGTCAGGGTAGGGGGTTCATCCGCTACTTCAGAAGCAGGCACAGAGGGCTCTGAAAAACACACACACAGGTCGTCTACCAAACCGCAGCCACAAACTTACCAAGTACAACTAGTAATCACAAGCGGGATAATAAAGATGTGTGACAGCGGACGGCCGTTTTCATCAGGTTTCACTCTTCATTTAACTTAAATACAAGCCATTTAATAGCATTTGTCACCCTGGAGATTGTCTCATTGTGAGAAAACCTGCACTTTTTTTTTTTTTTTATTTACTGAACACCATTCAATAGATCTCTTTTTTTTTCTTTGTGTGGTATACTGACTTGGGCCAGCAAAACTGAAGACAAAAAAAAAAAAAATACACCCGTCTGGCCTTCAGTGAGCCGATAGAATCCTGCGGTTGTGTTTGGGGTATGTGCACACTGTATTTTTTCAGGTGGATTCCCCCTGAAAAAGCGTTAAGAAAATAGAAAAACGCATAAACAAATGCAGGGGAGCATCAAAATGACTTGCTGTGCATTTATTTTTTGTCACTTTTTTTTTTTAACTGCATCATGCGTCAAAAGCTGTGACAAGTAGTGTTGAGCGAGTAGTTAGTGAGTATTGTCTGCTACTCACATCTTTGTAACGAGTAGCGGGCGCAATATAAGTCAATGGGAAATACTCGCTAAGTAGTGAGTAACCCGAAAGCCGTACTTTTCGTGTGAGTAGCGAATAGTGCGGCTTTCGGGTTACTCGCTACTTAGCGAGTATTTCCCATTGATTTACATTGCGCCCGCTACTCGGAACGAATATGCGAGTAGCGGACAGTACTGACTAACAGCATAGCGAGTACGAATAGTCAACTACTCGCTCAACACTAGTGACAAGTCTAGAAGTGACCTCACCATTGTTCTATGATCACTATATTATGAATAGTGTTAAAAGAAAACAAAACCCACTGGTGGCAACGCCAGAAAAGACAGTTCATGTAAAGTACCTTCATCTTCTTCCAACAGCACAAACTATGCGGATGTGCAGATATCTAAAAGACACCCGTGTGTGTGTGTGTCAGGTTGTCAGTGTAGATCGTAAGTCAGAGAGCTGCCAGATGAGGCAAAATGTTCATCTGGTATTATTTAGGCGTTAAAGGGTTATGCTACCACTATTCACTTCCGTAGCATGACATGTGTACAAGATACCTGCCAGGACCTACGTATAATGGGCAGGTGCCGAACCCGTGCTCTGTCAGGTTTCTCTAGATGTGATGTCATTAGCACAGCTCATGTTCCGATCCAGAAATGAATGGCGCTAGAATAACCCTTTAAAGGGAATCTGTCACCAGGTTTTTGCTCCCTCATCTGAGAGCAGCATAATGTATAGATAGAGACCCTGATTCCAGTGGTGTGTCACTTACTGAGCTGTTTGCTGTCAATTTGCTAATGTTAAAAAAAAAAAATGTTTTCTCTGCTGCAGATCTAGCAGTTATACAGAGCTCATGAATATGCTGGACTACCTGGCAGCCGACCAAGTAGTCCTCTAATGATAATCTACTGCTGATTAAACAGTGATTTTATCAAAACTACACGAAACAGCCCAATAATTGAAAGATCTCTGATCCTACATTAGGCTGCTCTCAGATTAGGTGGCAAAAACCTGGTGACAGATTCCTTTTAAGACCTCTCATACATAATATTGAGATACTAAATCACTGACATACAACAATCACATGTATTCTGTTATTAATGTGCTTTTGTTTTTTAAATGCAAAATGTTCTCAGAGCTATTTTTTATAGACAAATACATTAATCCTTGTAAAAAGTGTAAATGAAAAACAGGTAGAAAATGTCTGAATGGAGGTTTATGTGAATGACTGATGTGTCCGTCCCTGGCCTACAAGTTCCGTGTCTTGTCAAAACTAAAATTGTATGAAAATTAGTGATTGGGCGGTGGAAACGGACTGTAAAAGTCCGGATCCACGCAGTTTCAAAGATACCCAGGCGCTTCATACTTACTTACCAAGGCTCAGTCGCGGCTGTACACTGCTCCTGCCACCTCCCTGGGCTGCTCATCATTGCTGATCCATGTGTACTGCTTTACCCGCCCACCGGTCGGCCTGGTGTCTGTGATTGGTTGCAGTCAGATGCGCCCCCATCCTGTGTGATAACGTCTGCCTGCATCCAATCACAGGCACTGTCTGTGGGTCAGTATTGTGGTATAAAAGTAAATAAAACAATTGACATAGGGTCCCCCCCATATTATGATACCCAGCACAGATAAAGCCCACAGCTACAGGCTTTAGCCCCCAGCCGTGCGCTTATCTTGACTTGAAAATAAGAAGAACCACCTGCTGCTTTTTTTTTAAATATTTAAGTAAATAATTTAAAAAACTGTGGTTCAGTCCCCCCAATTTTGATACCCAACCATGATAAAGCCCGACAGCTGGGGGCTGGTATGTTCAGACTGGGGAGGCCTATGGCTATTAGGCCCCCCCTAGCCTAATAATAGCAACCTGCAGCCGCCCGAGATTGTCGCATCAATTAGATGTGACAAGCTCGGCACTTTACCTGGCTTTTCCAGATTGCGCTGTGCGGTGGCAATCAGGGTAACAAGGGGTTAATAACAGCGCACAACTGTCATCAAACCCAAAATTAATGATGGGTAGGCGTCTATGAGACCCCAATCACTAATCCTATTACTTATAAATACAATGACTGAGCCGCAATGAGCGATGAGGTCACTCAGGTGATTTGCTGTCACAGCTGGAAATTCCACTTGTGATCGCAACTAACCAGAGTGATGTCATCACGGCTCAGTCATTGTCTGTCTGCAGTCACAGCGGGCAGTCATGCTCTATGGCCACTCTCTGTGACTGAGATGTTGCAGAGCTGAATCACTGTGGGACCTCGTGTGGATTATGTTGGACCTGCAGGTTAATAAAGTGGTGAAAGAGGGTGTTTTTTAGTATTTCATTCCAAATAAAGGATTTTTCTTGGTGTTTGTGATTCTTATAGACCCCTACCCATCACTAATTTTGGGCCTGATGACAGTTGTGCGCTGTTATTAAGCCCTCATTACTCCGGTTGCCAACACAACCATCTAATCATCTAATGGATACGACAATCTCGGGTCCTTGCAGGTTGTTTTAGGCCTCCCCAGTCTAAGAATACCAGCTCCCAGCTGTTGGGCTTTATCATGGCTGGGTATCAAAATTGGGGGCGACCGCACGCTGCTTTTTTTATTTATATAATGGAAAAAAAAAAAAAAAAAGCGCCGCATGCGGCTCTTCTTATTTTGATACACAGCCAAGTTAAGCACAGGTCTGGTGGCTGCAGCCTGTAATCGTAGGCTTTATCTGTGGTAAGTATCATAATATGGGGGGACCCTACGCCAATGTTTTTGTTTATTTAGTTTTACTGTACGGGTAGAGTCACACTGATGTATGACTCGCACGAGTGCAATGCGAGAAAATCTCGCATTTCACTCGGCCCCATGTAAGAGAATGCTGCAGCTCACATTTCTGAGTTTTTCCTCACCCCTAAAAAAAATTGCAGCATGCTACGATTGTCTGTGAGTCTCCTATCACTTGCACCCATACAATGGGTGCGAGAGAAACATTGGACTGCACTGAGATGACATCCAAGTCACAGGCTGACATTGAAGGCGATGGGGGGGAATTATCCCTCCCTCTCCTCCGCAGCTGTCATCCAATCACAGGATCGGATCACAGTCACATGATACTCTGCTTATGCTCGCAGCAGAGCGTGAGCCTCGTGAGGGTCATTAGCATATCCCATCCGATGCTCTTGCATCGGATGACATATACCAGTGTGACCCCGGCCTACGATATAAATGAGCATAGAGCCTCTAATTGATTGCAGTCATCTGACACTCAGTGTGGGGGAGCGTTTGACTGCAATCAATCACAGGCGCCGGTGGGTGGGGAAAGCAGTGCATATTCAATGAAAGTTAATTAGCTGCTCTGGAATTGAATGTGCAACCTGGAAACAGCGTACCACCATGATAGAGCCTCGGTAAGTGCAGCGCACATGCTCCTATCACCTATCACACCAACATTTTTAATTTCCCGTTTGTGATCCCTATAGACCTATATGGGGGCCGGATTCCGGATCGGAACCAAATTAAAAAAAAAACAAAAAACGATAACACGGACCCGCTAATGATCTCTAATGAAAACACATAACGCTGCAAAAAGTATGTTCAGGTTTATTACCAGTTATAAATAAACTAAACTCTGTTACATTAGACGAACTATCTGGTAATCAGAGATTTCTATGCCTTCTTCTTGTGCTAAAAAAGGGTCAACAAAAATTGAAATGATAACGATACAGAAAAGTCACACAAATAGAGGAGGCACGCCCGTGTTCTGCCAATACACATGTATAGTCATAGGAAATTCTCAGTCCAACAGGTGCTACATTTGTGAAGAAGTTTGGAATATACAGTTACATTGTCTCAACAAAGTTTTGTACATACAACAGCTCATAAAAAAATATACAATTTCTTAGACAGCTCAGATTTCTCCGGTGACAGCCAAGGGTGTAAGTCAGGTGTCCTTACCATCCAGACTCTCCTGTCCCAGTGTTGGGGGCTGGGAGTCCGCTGTGTGCACTGGGCTCGGGGACTCGCTGTGTGTCGGGCTGGGGCTGGACGTGCTGCTCTCCACTTTTGGTTGATATACATCTGACAAGGAGCTTTGGTTACTGGTTTCATCTGTAAGGAAATAAACAGTTTCATGAACTGAATGTTAAAAGCTCAGTCAATTAAATACCTAGAAAACGGGAAAAGCCCAAGTAACGGTGACATCGGAGAAGCCACTGTATAGTACATGTTCACATGTGGTGGGTTTGTTTGCTGAATATTATACGCAGTGTATCAGCATAATGAATGAGATTCCTGAAATCTCATATATGCTTTTTTTCCCCCAACACAAAATTTTGAGCCCTTCTGTTTTTTAGCCAAGAAGTAGCAAAGTCAATTATTTCTGTGTTTTTGCACTTCTTTTCACTTGCTCAAATGAATGAGTGAAAAACTTAAGTAAAAACATTGCAAAAACGCACAGAAAAATGTATACGAAGCATTTTTCATGCCACGACTCTAGGTTTTGGAGCAGAAAAAAAAAAAACGCTGAAAAACACCACATATGAACAAAGCCTTAAGGGTGCTTTACACTCTGCAACATCGCTAACGATATATCGTCGGTGTTACGGTGTTTGTGACACACATCCGGCGTCGTTAGCGACATCGCAGTGTGTGACAGCTAGGAGCGATGATCAACGATCGTAAAAATGTCAAAAATCGTTGATCGTTGACACGTCGCTCCTTTTCATAATATCATTGGTGGTGCATGCCGCTGGTTGTTCGTCGTTCCTGCGTCACACATCGCTATGTGTGATACCGCAGGAACGACAAACATCTCCTTACCTGCGGCCGCCGGCAATGAGTTAGGAAGGAGGTGGGTGGCGTGTTCCGGCCGCTCATGTCCGCCCCTCCTCTACTATTGGGCGGTTGCTTAGTGACGCCGCTGTGACGCCGAACGCACCTCCCCCTTGAAGGAGAGATTGTTCGGTGTCTCCAGCGACGTCGCTAAACAGGTATGTGCGTGTGACGCTGCCGTAGTAATTATGTTCGCTAAGGCAGCGATTACCACATATTGCACCAACGACGGGGCGGGTACTATCGCTTGCGACATCGCTAGCGATGTCGCAGCGTGTAAAGCACCCTTTAGGGTACGTGCCCACAATCAATTTTTGCAGCGTTTGGATGCATCGTGTTTTCACTGTTGCACAGTACAAGCATAGTGGATAGTATTTATAGAAATCCTGTGCCCACTTTGCATGGACGGCCTGCAGTAAACACTGACCTGCGGTGCGGTTTTCTGAGCCACAGCATGTCAATTGTTTGCTGTGGAGTCGCAAGCGTTCTCCGTAGGGAGAACACAAGTGAGAGACCGCAGCGCCCCGAACCCTGATCGTGGGCACGGTCAGCTGTCGTCTCCTGCGGAGGAGACTTACAGCCAGGTAGGTCAGGACCCACTACGTCTAAGACTCAGCGGGTGCTGATCATGGGCATGTACCCTAAGCGGCTTTGTAGGTATAATTTGCATGTAGTAAAAGCTGGTCATTCAGACGAAAAAGCAGTCTGTCAAACTAAGGTTTGGCCGACATATTTCTCGCCTGACTTTTCTCATGCACAGGAGAGCTCAACGCAGCTTTCTTGTGCTTTCACATGAACATCAGAAATTTTGCTCATCCCAAATTGGCAGGTTTTACCATATTTCATTGGCGCCACTCTGCTACCGCCACTACCAGGCGGTGAAGATAAGAAGAGGGTAAGCGTTGCGCTCACAATATACTCGCAGTGATTCCGGAGCTCGTGCCGATTGGAATGAGCACCCAGATTCAATGCCTGGGGAGCTAGTTGCAGTGATGGAGAGGACCGTGACTGAAATGTTCAAAAGCGTCACCCATATGACTGAAAGCCAGTGTCTGGTATACACTTGACTAATGATAAAAAACGTTTTTTGACATGAATTCTGGGAAGCTTGGCTAGTGGACGACATGTTGGTGATGTGCACTGCATGACATGTAAGACATTGAGGGCAGTTTAGTATTGTCAGATGATATCCATACACACAGTAACTGCACGCCAAGAGAGGGAAAGTAAAATAACCTCTGAAGGCACTGTGGTGTGTAGCATTATATTTCAAACACTCCTACACAATATATATTATCTAATACGTCTAGTGCAGAAAAAGGCAAAGATGCCAAAACCTAAGTCTATTAGCCTCATAACAATCAAACGCCGTTGTAAATTTAAGGTGCAGGATTAAAGTTCTTGCAATCTAGCTGAAGAATGTTTTGGTCCCCTGTTGTAATGATACTTAGGGTAAAATAGAAACATTTTATCACCGCTTCTGTTTTCTTTAATAAGTACATAGCAGTACATAAGTGCTATGTACTGAACAGAAGCATCGGTACTGGTCAACAATGTCAGAGCTGCTCGGTCAGTGTCTTATCTCACAATAGTGGGCTGTTTTCCAATATAACTGGGGCTTCTAGGAATGCCTCAGTTTAAGGCTAGGGCCACACGGGGATTACTGCGATCCCCTCGCATGTCACTCGGCTCACGCTGGCAGTACAGCAGAGCCAAGTGTCATGCTAGTGTCCCTGCAACTGAGGTCCGACTGTGCGAGCGGACCTCAGCTGTGGGGTGGGGGGCGACTCTGAGTAGGGGCGGGCCAGTGCTGAGGAGTGGCGGGCCAGCGCTGCGGAGGGGAGGGAGGGATTTATCTCCCTCTCTCCTCCGTGGCTGGCTATTGCCATTCTTGCTCTGTACTCGCAGTACACCAGTGTACCACGAGTGCAGTGCGATTTTTCTCTCGCCCCATAGACTTGAATGGGTGCAAGAGAAAGAGTCTCGCATTACACCTGCAGCATGCTGCGACTGTTTTCTCAATCCGATTAGGGTTGAGAAAATAATCGCTCATGTGCGCTGACACACAGGCTAATATTGGTCCGAGTGGAATGCGATGTTTTATCGCACTCCACTTGCACCGTTTTTCTCGCCGTGTGGCTTAGGCCTAAGTGACATACACAATAAATTACTTACAGACAGATGGAATTGCAGCTGTATATTGCTCAGGCCAAAAGACTACTGCTACTCCAGCAGGATACAGCTAAACCCCCACTAGGTGGAGGCATCGCAGGTGCAGGAGGAGCCAATCACACTCACTTCCAAATATGGAGGAGTTGATGGCTGGATGGTAAAACTGTACACTATATTATATATAGTGTAGGGACCTACAAGCATGAGGTTCCAGTGACGAGGGTTGTAGGCTTACGTCTTATGGCCATAACGCTAACAAAAAACCTCATATATTTTTTTGTACAGGATACAGCCAGGCCCCTTTTTGTTAGGCCTTGCTATTAGAGTTTCTGTCCCTATGTAGCGCGCAGTGGGGGTACGGCTTGGCAGCCCGCCTGATCTAACAGTATGGGCGTCACCTAATAGGCTGCAGGTTTGTGACTGTGCGTCTGCTAGTGTGAACAGTGCTCTATGCAAGCCATTAGTGTGCAGTTTTACCATCCAGTCATCACCTCCTCCATATTTGGAAGTGAGTGTGATTGGCTCCTCCTGTACCTGTGATGCCTCCACCTAGTGGGGGTTTAGCTGTATCCTGCTGGAGTAGCAGTAGTCTTTTGGCCTGAGCAATATACAGCTGCAATTCCATCTTGCTGTAAGTAATGATATTCTTTTTTGCTTTTTTATAAAATACAAAATAAAGAAAAAAAATGACATCTCACCAGAGAACTCAAACGTATAATATATGTAACAGTAAATAAATTGCTTGCCCATAACAGACGGCAAATACTAAGTGGATGTTTGAATTGGCCACTTCTATCTAATAATGTTTTTCTTTATCTAAACAGATGCCGTTATATTTGCCAGGTGTCTTTACTTTGTATGACATGTATCGTACCCTGAAATTCAAGCAGAAGCGAGGAGTTGGCAGTGGATGAAGAATTCTCCAGAGTGGCATTTCCTTTCACTTTTACTTTTTCTTTCTGGTGAGAAATACAGAAGAGCCTGGTTACATTTCCTGCGTAGAAGACCACGGATGTCCACTACACACACATGGGCAAACGCATTAAGGAATTTCATACCTGGTTTTTCTGATACACCCGATGTTGTTGTCCTCAGTAAGGCCACGTTCACACGTTAAGTATTTGGTGAGTTTTTTATCTCAGTATTTGCAAGTCAAAATCAGGAGTGGGTAAATAATACATAAGTGGCGCCGTGTTTCTATACTTTCCTCCTGATTGTCCCACACCTCGTTTTGACTTAAAAATACTGAGTTAAAAAACTCATCAAATACTCAATATAAGGATGTAAGCCAAGGTCAGGCGCAGACGTTGAGTAAATGGTGACTTTTTTACCTCGGTATTTGTAGCCAAAACCAGGGGTGGGTAATAGAAACACAGGCACCAATTCTGTATTTATTATACTTTTCATCTGATTGCTCCACCCCTGGTTTTGGCTACACATACGGAGATAAATACTCATCAAATACTCAATATGACCTAAGAGAAACAAAGTAAGGCCTCGGTTCCACTTGCGTTTTGCACGGGCGAGTGCAATCCAATAAAACATCAGACTGCACTCGCACCAATGCAAAATTATGGGGTAGTGTCCATCTGCGATTAATTTCTCATGCTAGATCGACACAAGAAATTAATCACAGCATTGAAACATCGCACTGCACTCGCATGTCACCTGACTGCAGTGCGATGTACGCAGAGACAGGCAGCGAAGGAGATAGGGAGAAAGTGTTCCCTCCCTTTTCTCTGCAGATGTGATCCGACCGCAAGATTGGATCACAGTCACATGACCCTCACCAGAGGGTCATTAGCATATCGCTTGTCATGCTCTCACATTGGAATCTATGCGCAAGTGGAACAATGAATTCTTATTCTTGTCATCCATTGTACAACGCATCAGTCACAAGCATCAAGCAACGCATGTGACTGATGAAAAACAATGGAAATGTGAGCCTAGCCTTAGACTAAGTTTCCTATTCATTTTCCATAAAACAGCAATTAAAAAAAGAAAAAGTTTCTAAATACGCACATCTCTTCCGTCAATAACAGGAACCCACTTAAATATCCGCAGGGACGTGTCACCCACCGTCACCCATTTCTTCTCCCTGAAACATAAATAATGTGAAAAACACGTCATATAATCACAGAGGATGGTAGTTGTGTGGTCGTCCATGCATACACTGAATGTACCGTTACCTCCACTATGGCCATTTCAGTCATCTGAATTGATTTAAAATGATAAAACCTAAATATATATCCCATGGAACAGGTCAGTGCCTCCAGGTATAGTCACAGCGGTAGGTGAATATCAAAGTGATCAGCAATGATCAATATAAGCAAAGTTCCCCTGCTGTGTATTAGGTGTGTTTGTGATGCTGCAGATTTTCAGCAGCATTTCTGCACTGATGAGCTCATTTGGGTTACAGCTCTCATCTAAGCACTCAGCCCGGCGTATAGATACAATAGGAGGCATCAGCTACAGCTGACAGCACCTCTTCTGCAGGCAATTCAAGTGCTGGATACACATAAGAAAAAAAATAAAGAAGAAAGTTTATTCCTTAACCCTTAATACAGCGTAAAGTACATATGTCATTCTGACCAAGCCGGGCCTGTGTGATGGACGCTGGAGTCCATGACTGACAGTCACGCTTCTCCTCCAACAGATGTGATAGGTGGGACATACTAAAAAGAATGGTGAAAAGGAATAAATAAAAAGAATGAGGATAATAACTTATTAGGTGTATATTATGTAGATGTATAAAAGGTTTCTTTGGCAAGTTAGACATGGAATGAACATTATATATGAGCATTATAGGTGTGGAATGATCAGGAAATATATGTAGATAATAGGAAAATGAATGTATATGCCATATAACCAGGTGTATATTATGATACCTGAGCAATATAGGTGTGGAATGATCATGAAATATATGTAGATAATAGGAGAATGAACACATGTGCCATATAACCAGGTGTATATTATATTACCTGAGCATTATAGGTGTGGAATGATCATGAAATATCTGTAGATAAAAGGAGAATGAACACATATCGCATATAACCAGGTGTATATTATGTTACCTGAGCATTATAGGTGTGGAATGATCATGAAATATCAGTAGATTACAGGAAAATGAACGCATATGCCATATAACCAGGTGTATATTACGTTACCTGAGCATTATAGGTGGGGAATGAACATGGAATAGGTGTAGATAATAGGGGAATGAACACATATCCCACACAAACAAGTGTAAGACGCTCAGGGAATAAAATATACACGTTTTTTGGGTGGTATATGTGTACATTTTCCTATTATCTACACATATTCCATGTTCATTCCCCACCTAAGACGCTCAGGGAATAAAATATACACTTGTTTGTGTGGTATATGTGTTCATTCCCCTATTATCTACATATATTTCATGATCATTCCACACCTATAATGCTCAGGTAACATAATATACACCTGGTTATATGGCATATGCGTTCATTTTCCTGTAATCTACTGATATTTCATGTTCATTCCACACCTATAATGCTCAGGTAACATAATATACACTTGGTTATATGGGATATGTGTTTATTCTATTATTATCTACATATATTTCATGTTCATTCCACACCTATAATGCTCAGGTAACATAATATACACCTGGTTATATGGGATATGTGTTCATTCTATTATTATCTACATATATTTCATGTTCATTCCACACCTATAATGCTCAGGTAACATAATATACACCTGGTTATATGGGATATGTGTTCATTCTATTATTATCTACATATATTTCATGTTCATTCCACACCTATAATGCTCAGGTAACATAATATACACCTGGTTATATGGGATATGTGTTCATTCTATTATTATCTACATATATTTCATGTTCATTCCACACCTATAATGCTCAGGTAACATAATATACACCTGGTTATATGGGATATGCGTTCATTCTATTATTATCTACAGATATTTCATGTTCATTCCACACCTATAATGCTCAGGTAACATAATATACACCTGGTTATATGCCATATGCATTCATTTTCCTGTAATCTACTGATATTTCATGATCATTCCACACCTATAATGCTCAGGTAACATAATATACACCTGGTTATATGGGATATGCGTTCATTCTATTATCTACATATATTTCATGTTCATTCCACACCTATAATGCTCAGGTAACATAATATACACCTGGTTATATGGGATATGCGTTCATTCTATTATTATCTACAGATATTTCATGTTCATTCCACACCTATAATGCTCAGGTAACATAATATACACCTGGTTATATGGGATATGCGTTCATTCTATTATTATCTACAGATATTTCATGTTCATTCCATGTCTAACTTGCCCAAGAAACCTTTTATACATCTACATAATATACACCTAATAAATTATTATCTTCATTCTTGTTATTTATTCCTTTTCAGCATTCTTTTTAGTATGTCCCGTGATAGGTAATTACTCTGATCCCAGCAATTAACCATTTAAAAAATCATCTCTGTGCTCGGCTTTCTCGGCAGTGCCATAGACAATGCATTGAGCAGAGGGTGGTATTCAGGACTGTGGGGGTCCCGGCGGTCAGTGACTCATATCCTGCAGATATTGGATAACTCACCATATTGGGAATAACCCTTTAAACACTTGGTAGCAGCACATTGTTATTTCTATATAGCTATGGCTGGAGAGGAGGGCGCCCTCTGCCCCCAGCAGGAGCCCCTGAGTGTGGTCTATGCCCTGTGACATGGACAGGGTCTAACATCTCTTTTCTGGCCAGAATTAGGGATGGCAGTCTGTGCCTGACTGAGGGCGCCATGAGCAGAGTAGACCGCTTCATGGAGAGCCCAGGAATGTGACACTGCATTTATTACGGGCATTTCCCGGAGAAGGATCCAGTGACTGACGTGTGTCACTCTGCCGGTCACAGCCATGACTGCTGTAATGATCTGCGCATGTGCCCACACATTAGCCCATTCACACGTGGTCACCATGACGTCATCTACATGCAAATGACATCGCGGCCATACTGCCCCTCGCCTGCTCCTCTGGCCCATTCCCATGGTAACCACACGCACCGGATTCCGCTGACAGGATAAGACCCTTCTCTCAGTGATCTGTTTATCCAATCACGGGATCTCCTAACCTGCACACGTCCTCCAACCAGATTCCTGCCACGCAGACACGCCCCGCCGCTACTAACAGGAGGGATGATGACAGCTCAGCTGCAGAGAGGAGGTATCTAATTGGCTTCCAGTCACGTCACTCAGCCGCTCGACCAATCAGCAGAGCCCCCTTGGCAAGTTATTTGCCGGCTCCGGGGTCCCTTGTAAAGGAGCGAGTACCTCACCCACCTCGTCCAGGAGTGGCGCTCACTTTACTGACAGAACTAGCGCTCACCATCTGCGGACCTTCTCGATGGCCGCCATCACTTTTTTGATGTCATCTTTGGCCCGGCTTCGGGTCTCGGCTCTCACTGAACGGCCTGACATTTTCCTATCGACACCGCGGCGTGACGCCTGGAGGGGCGTGGTCTTGTTGCATTCCGCTAGTGACGTCACGCGGGTTGTGTGTGGAAAGTGCAGATAAATAGGCGGGAACTTTCTCTCAGTCATAAACTTCTGTTCTGTGAGGCTGAGCGGGAGGCAGGAGCGGCAGAGAGCGGAGCCTGTGCAGGAGCCTGTGCACACTGCCGGCCCCGGCGTTATTGGAGATGTGCCTGACCGTAGACTACCTACACACTTGCCTGTAGTACACACACGGCGAGAAAAACGGTGCAAGTGGAATGCGATAAAACGATCGCATTCCACTAGGACCAATATTACTCTATGGGCCCGCTCCCAAGAGCAATTATTTTCTCAGCCCTAATCGGACCAAGAAAATAGTTGCAGCATGGTGCGAGTGGAACACGATCTTGGTGCACTCGCACCCATTCAAGTCTATGGCCAGAATCACACTTGCTAGTGTCTCGCGCGAGTCTCTCATGGTAGAACCCGGCCTGGCCGCACACTCCCCTAACAGGAGCGGGTCGGTTGCATGTATCTATGCAGCTCAGACGCTCCTGTATGCATAGTGTGCGGCCATGCCGGGTTCTACCATGAGAGACTCGCGCGAGTTATATGCGAGGCACTAGCAAGTGTGATTTTGGCCTATGGAGGCGAGAGAAACATCGCACTACTCTCGCATTATACCGGTGTAACGCGAGAGCAGTACAATTTTCGCATCAGCCAGCAACGGAGGAGATAGGGAGATAAATCCCTCTCCTCCGCAGCAATGGCCCTCCCCTCCGCAGCGCCGGCCTTCCCTCTACAGCTGTGATCTGATCGGACCACAGTCGCATGACCCTCGGCTCCAGCTGTGCTGCGAGCGTGAGCTGAGTGCCATGCAACCACTCACAGTAATCCCCGTGTGGCCTCAGCCTTAAGGGGGCTTTACACGGTAGCGATATCGCTAGCAATTTGTAGCGATAGCGAGCATGTAAGTACCCGCCCCCGTCACGCATGCGATTGTGATCGATGCCGTAGCGAACATTATCGCTACGGCAGCGTCACACATACCTGGTCGGCGGCGGCGCTGTGACTGCCGAACAATCCCTCCTTCAAGGGGGAGGGACGTTCGGCATCACAGCGACGTCACCGCAATGTCACTAAGCGTCCGGCCAGCGGAGGGGCGGAGATGAGCAGGACGTAACATCCGGCCCACCTCCTTCCTTCCGCATTGTGACCGGCGGCAGGTAAGGAGACGGTCCTCGCTCCTGCGGTGTCACACATAGCGATGAACCACCTGGATAAACAACCCTTACCGATTTTTCAGTTTGGGACGACCTCTCCTTGGTGAACGATTTTCAACATTTTTGAGGTTGCTTAAGGTTGCTGGTCAGTGTCACACGCTGCGATATCGTTAATGACGCCGGATGTGCGTCACTAACAACGTGACCCCGACGACCAAACATTAACGATATCGTAGCGTGTAAAGCCCCCCTTTAGGCTATGTGCACATGCTGCATCTTAGTGGTGACCACAAAGATGCACGTTTTTGGTCCCACAAAACGCACCCTCAGCATGCATTTTTTGCTGCGTTCTACTGCGTTTTTTCCAGAATTTTTGCCCAGTGTGTTTTTTTAAGTCAAATCTATTGACTGGAAGGGCTCAAAAATGCTGGTTAAAACGCAGCGAGAATTGACATGCCGCATCTTTATGGTCATCACAAAGACACAGCCAAAAAAAAAAAAGCTGCAATGTGCGGACAGAAAAACTGAAATCTCAGGCTTTGCTGGGGAAGGAAATGTATGCAGTTTTGGGAGCAAAACTGCACCGACAAAACGCGGCTAAAAAATGCAGCGTGCGCACAAGGCCTAAATGTTAAGATTAACAAGTATACACACTATAAAAGAGACGAACAATATATACAAAAAAAATCTCAAGCCTGTTTGACCTGAGATCAAAACCAGGACGGACAGTGGTCCAAACCCCTTTCTTTGTGTATATACACATAGCACCAACCGCAGTGCCCACGTTAATTCCCATTTTTGTGCCAGATTTATAATTTCTTTAGCTGTTTTTAAGTGTGTTCACATCAGGGCGCCTCACTGCATTGTATCTTGTTGTGATTTTTCATTTTTGTTGTTAAACAGAAAATAATTGAAAATAAATAAAACAGAAAATAAATAATTGAAAATAAATAAAACAGAAAATAAAAAATTGCCAAATACCTGCCATGAGATGCAACCAAATGCAACTTTCTGCAACCAAATACTCAATGTGTGCACATACCCTAAAAAAGAACTAGTGACTGTTTTTGCTATTTTTTAAGACACCATTTTTTTGGGTTTTTTAAGGAGAGGGGGGATGCAATGACCACAAAATGACAATTTTTTTTTGTTTTGTTTTGTTTTCCTCTAGTATGTTTACTGTTCGGGTTAAATAATTCTAATAGATCGGACATTTGTGGAGGTGACAATATCTAATATTGTTAGACATCCGTGTGACATCTCTGAAACGTGTGCCGTCTGTTTTCACACGTACCTGAGACACGGACTCACATAGACCCATTAAAACCAATGGGTTTAGTCACACATCTGTGTTTTCACTCGGACCGTGTGAACCACACACGTGTCCGTTTGCGCCACACGGCAACATGTACGTTTTCTTCCGGTACGCGGACAGCACACTGATGTGATCCGTGTGAAAGGAACCTGAGAAAACAGGTCACATAAAAATAAAGAATTTTTATACTTACCTGTCTCTGGAGCTGCTGTTTGCTTCCGGGCCTACTCATTATGCTCATGCGTATTCACTGCACTGACCACGGACCCGGAAGCAACAGCAGCGCCGGAGCCAGGTAAGTATGTCAGCTCATGCTGTCTGTGTGCTATATGGATGTCACACGGATATCACAGGGACAGCACACGGAACACACACACATAGGCATCTTCACCAGGGACCATGCAAAACATTTGTGTTTTGCACAGATGTGTGAAGGAGGCCTTAGGTTTACATTTTAATTAATAAGAAATGAATACGGCAGCGAAAGAGTAAAATGCCCTCACTCCTTTGCATGATGTCAGCCAGGAATGTTTGACTCTGAAACACTGCAACATCTTGGAGAAAAACATAGTTTAAAAGCCACGGAGATAGAACCGCATGGCAGGAGACTATGCGGACAGGAGGGTCTCCCTCAGAAACTATCTCCAGAGCTAATTTTACTTCAAAGGGGTATTACCAGTCTGACACATGTAGATCAGGAGAGCAGACGGTCAGTCATTACATGTCTCACACTGGTAACGTCTGCTTTCATTTAAAATAAGCTCTTACTATTTTAGAATAAAACATCAGATATCAAGGTATCATTTTATTTACCTTTCTATGACCTACATGCCCATATAAATGGCTTAGGAGGGTTGAGCCTACTGTTAGATGTCCTTTAAGAAATTATTGGGGTTCTGTCTTTCTTCCATTCTGTGTTTTTGGCATACAAATACTGAACAGATTACTCACTGTGTGAATGAGGATTATGGAAATAGCTGAGCAATCTGTTTATAACACTGCAGTAATATAATCCTTTTTTCCAATGATGAGTGAACACTTGTGAGCGTTGTGCTGTAATTCTTGTCTCCTCTTCTCCATCTTCATCACCAGAGCAGGGGCAACTCCTGGGGAAACTCGCACTCACTGAGTAGGTGAGGGTCCTGTGTGACCGGCAGATGTCCAGACCTATGACTAAATAATATGTGATGGACCCCGACTCCCAAACACAATGAATCAGACAGACGCACGCAAAATAAATACACCAAGCATTGTAATTAGGTGTCAAACGTTCTCAAGTTTATTTAAATTTACAAGACACCAAAAATGGCACCCCCCGACTCACGGAGAGTCACCCCCAGCACTCAGGAGAGGAAAAACCCCCTGTGGAGGAAACCTCTAGAGAACCATGGCTGGAGGATTGCCCTTCCCTTGGGCTTAGAGAGTTAGTGCCGATATATAACAGATGTAACAGCAGTTTTACAATTTGTACATTTTACTAAATTTACAGAGAACGACATAATAAATCTAGACTATAAATGTGATAAACTGGATGTGGAGAGATCTGGCTGCGATATCTGTCACCACAGCGATTGCTGGAATTAATTTGATTGATCCAATTCCCCAGATGGATGAAGCATTTCTCCCTTACAGATCCAGGTCCATCTCTCAAGAAGTTGGACACTTGAATACAGGGGTTATTCATTATGGATAACCCTAATCGAATAAATCCCCCCTCCCCCCACGAGGCACCCATTAAAGTCATAGGTCCGTCCATGAATTCCCAAAGGAGAGCTGCTCTTTGTAGAGGGTAACAGAAGGGGATCCTGTCCCGGGGACCCCCCTATATTACCTTCATATACCCTGGGGGTGTCTAAATCAGACAACCCCTTTACCTGCTAGAACCTCCAAATTACACCACGGTCGGCACATTACGTGGGGTGGTCAAGCTCAACGTCCTCAGGCGCATCAGTAATGGCACTGATCATGGCAGCGCAGCCTTCTTTTATGGAATCTTCTTTATGACATATATTTATGACCTCATAATTGTTGTCATGGTTACTACAGGGGCCTATTACTGATAGTCTCCTTCATTATGAATTCACCTGCTCTGAAGTAGTATCCCTTTCACCAGGGACGTACATAGAAATCATGGGGCCCCATAGCAGAATTTCACATTGGGCCCCCCCACCCGAAAAAAAATAATAATAACAATATTCGGCTGGGTCACAGAAGAGCATATTTAACAACTTTAACAACTTTGCAGCCCTTACGAAGTAATTTTCCTTCTATTGAAGCCCCTAGATTCCCCTTTCATTGCAGCCATAAAATATGATGGCAACAAAGGTGCCCCAACACTGTATGATACCCCACAGTAAATTCCTCCACAGTAGCCTCCACACACACAGTATGATGACCCTACTGTACCCCCCTTCAGCTACCCTGGCAATGAATGGTGACGCTGACACAGTAAGATCCCTAACTGTTACCCCCCCCCCATGCAGTATAATGGCCAATACCTCCAAATATTATAATAGCCCCCACACAGTATGATGGACCGCGCACACACACACACACACACACACACACACACACACACACACACACACACACACACACACACACACACACACACACACTGTATAACTGCTTGCACACAGTATAATGGCCCTCATATAACTCTAGATAAAGGATAAAGGCTCCCTCATAACCCTCCAAATATTATGATGGCCCCACAAAGCCTTCCATATAGTATAATGGGTCTCACATGGTCCTCCATATAGTCATGGGCCTCACATAGTCCTCAGTATAGTAATGGGCTTCACGTAGTCCTCCATATAGTAATGAGCCTCACATAGTCCTCCTATAATATAATGCTCCCACATAGTCCTCCATACAGAATGGGGCCCACATAGTCCTCTATACAGAATGGGACACACATAGTCCTCCATATTGTCTAATGCACCCCATAGTCCTCCATGTATTATAATACACTCCCCACATTCCTCCACATAGTGTTATGCACCCCCAAATTGCGTTATGCAGCCACCCGCATAGCACTATGCACCCCCACATAACGTTATGCTTCCCTACATAGCGTTATGCACCCACACATAACGTTGTGCACCCCCACATATCGTTATGCACCCCCACATAGCATTAGAAACCCCCACATAGTATTATACAACCCATATAGCATTATACACCCCCACATAGCATTATGCGCCCCCACCGTGTACTGAATAAATACATACTCACATTGTCAGACTGGGGTGTTTGGGGCCCACGAGCCGAATTGACTCTAGGGGCCTACCTTACAGCTACAAAGACAGAAAAACTGGCACACCACAACCATAAAACATATTACCACCACATACAAGGGAGAGATACCGTAACTCCATCACCAGACCACAGTGACCAATTAATACTGCCTACAAGAAATACCACCATACTGTGACCAGACCACATATCACGATGACATAGTGATCGAATACAACCACATACAAAGGTCAAATACCAACACCCCATGACCAGACCACATAGTGACTGAATAATACTACAATAACGATTATGAATAAAAAACACAATACTACTAACACTAATATTACAATCAGTGCCATTATACACAGGAGCTCTGTATATAAAGTATAGTGTGCGTGTGTACATGTACTACACTGACTTACCAGTGACAACATACACAGGAGCTCTGTATATAGTGTATGTGTATAGTGTACAAGTAATACAGTGATCACCAATAACATTATACACAGGCGCTCAGTATATAGTGTCAGTGTACTAGTAATACAGTGATCACCGGTGACATTATAGACAGGAATTCTGTATATAGTGTACTGGTAATACAGTGATCACCAGTAACTTAATAAAAAGGAGATCTGTATATAGGTAATACAGTGATCACCACTGACATACACAGGAGCTGTGTATATAGTGCGTGTGTGTGTGTGTGTATACATGTAATACACTGACTTACCAGTGACGTCTCTAGCTGAGGTTATTCATCTTCGCTTTTCCTCTTCATTTGGCACTGACCGTCATTTCTTCCTGCCATGATTCGACTATGCAGAAAATAACACACTGTCACCTAATAGCCGATCACTCCCAGAGCACATTCCACACTTTTTCACCAATTTCTACACTATGTCAGACTTGTGTCCCCCCATGGAAGATACTATCCTCAAAATTAAATTATATTACGGCAGTAATAATGTCCCCTAATTTGCACCTACAGTAATTATCTCCACTATTTGCCACCATGAACCCATAATGTCTGGCCCCCTGTATTTAATAATGTCTCCCATCTTAGGCCCCTATGTTCCCCTATCCTGGGCCCCTATGTTTCTCCATCCCAGGCCCTTAATCTGCCCCATCCTGGGCTCCTATGTTACTCCATCTCAGGCCCTTAAACTGTTCCATACTTGACCCCTATGTTCGTCCATCCCAGGCCCCTAAACTGCCCCACACTGGGCAACTATGTTCCTCCATCCCAGGCCCCTAAACTGCCCCATTCTGGGCTCCTATATCCACTCCTCTGTCCATTCGCAGAGGGAGGAACAAAAAGATTCTTCTCACCTCCCTGCACTCCCCTGGCATCCTCTTGCGGCTTCATATCCAGCGCGGTCAAATTGCCACCCCACCCATCCAAGGACACGCGATGACATCAGAGCATGGTGCATAGCAGTGATGTTAAAAGATTTGATGTAGGCCCTATACACGCATACACATGCAGACAGGCACACCGACACATGCACGCAGACGAAGATATATGCAGATGCACTGACATGCAAATGTATGTAGATACACATACAGTACAGACCAAAAGTTTGGACACACCTTCTCATTCAAAGAGTTTTCTTTATTTTCAGGACTCTGAAAATTGTAGATTCACATTGAAGGCATCAAAACTATGAATTAAAACATGTGGAATGAAATACTTAAAAAAGTGTGAAACAACTGAAAATATGTCTTATATTCTAGGTTCTTCAAAGTAGCCACCTTTTGCTTTGATTACTGCTTTGCACACTTTTTTTCATTCTCTTGATGAGCTTCAAGAGGTAGTCACTGGAAATGGTTTTCCAACAGTCTTGAAGGAGTTCCCAGAGATGCTTAGCACTTGTTGGCCCTTTTGCCTTCACTCTGCGGCCCTGCTCACCCCAAACCATTTCGATTGGGTTCAGGTCTGGTGACTGTGGAGGCCAGGTCATCTGGCGTAGCACCCCATCACTCTCCTTCTTAGTCAAATAGCCCTTACACAGCCTGGAGGTGTGTTTGGGGTCATCGTCCTGTTGAAAAATAAGTGGTGGTCCAACTAAACGCAAACCAGATGGAATAGCACGCCGCTGCAAGATGCTGTGGTAGGCATGCTGGTTCTGTATGCCTTCAATTTTGAATAAATCCCCAACAGTGTCACTAGCAAAGCACCCCCACACCATCACACCTCCTCCTCCATGCTTCATGGTGGGAACCAGCCATGTAGAGTCCATCTGTTCACATTTTCTACAAAGACACGGTGGTTGTATCCAAAGATCTCAAATTTGGACTCATCAGACCAAAGCACAGATTTCCACTGGTCTAATGTCCATTCCTTGTGTTCTTTAGCCCAAACAAGTCTCTTCTGCTTGTTGCTTGTCCTAGCAGTGCTTTCCTAGCGGCTATTTTACCATGAAGGCCTGCTGCACAAAGTCTCCTCTTAACAGTTGTTCTAGAGATAAGAAGGTGTGTCCTAACTTTTGGTCTGTACTGTACATGCACAGATGCTTACATACGTAGACACACAGATATGCAAAAACAGTCAGACAAATGTATGAGACAGGCACACAGACATATGCACACAGACAGGCACATGCATACAAATGCACACAGATAAATGCACACAGACATAAACACTCATACAGACAAGCACACACTCATACATATGTAATCACACAGGCATGAACACACATGAAAACATGCACACAGACATGAGAACAGGCACACATATGTAGACGCAGAAATGCGCACATACATACATGTACGCTTACATACGTAGACACACAGACAAATGTACAGACATGCTCACACACAGGCAAGCACGTGTACACATAGGCAGACACATAGACATGCACACATGCAGAAAATTGTACACACATGCAGACAGGTGCACGTAGACAGACACATGCACTTATTCACACAGACACGCACGTGAATGCAGACACTCACACATACATAACCAAGCAGACAGATGCACAAACACATACACGCTCAAGAATGCAGCCAGGCACATGCATGCACACAGACACACGTACACATATGTAGACATGCAGACAGGCAAAATCATGCACACACACACTGTATGTGGTGTGTGTATGCGGAGTATATGTGGGGTGTATATGGACACACACCTTGGCACAAACATACACAGAATGCAAATATAGGCACATGCACAGACAAGCACAAATACATAGACACACAGGCATATACATGCATACACACATGTACACAGATATATAGTCACTCATACCAAAAAAGTCATATAAACAGACATATTAGAGGAGTTCTTACCTTCCCCCAGCTTGTCTCTGGTCCGGCCTGCAGGCTCCATTGATGATCCTCTTTGGTGGGAAGCAAGGCGCACTGCCTCACGTCACATTTAGCAGACAAGGCAGCGTCTGTTAACTGTGACACGACCGGGGTAGCACATGAACAACTGAAGGTGCAGTGCAGCCCCAGAACAGCCGCTGGTGGAGCCGCCTGGGGCCCCCTATTCTAGCCTAGCCCACGGATAGCAGCCAACACTGCATATTCACCTCTCTTCTTGTCCTCGCAGCTGCTCCTTATTCGCCTGCTGTATGTGCTCTGCACATGTCGACATGGTGGCGACTGGCGCACAGTAGTAACAACACTGCTGTGCCGAGCTGTCAGAGAACAGACAACAGCGGGACAATGATGAGAAGAGAGCGCTGTGCTCGGTCTCATCATTGCTCTCAAATGTATCGGCATCTGTCAATGTATCCAGATAATGATATTAAACACATGTATCCATATAATCTTGTAAAACGGCATACATAATATTAATTAATCAAAAGTCCAGCTATTTGAATGCATGTGTGGATCTACATGTAGCAAAAGAATATAAGCCTTAGTATAAATATCCTTGCTATTGAACCTGTTTGTATTGAACTATATAGCCAGAATGCAACAATTAACAATAGGCATGCATAGTAATGGCAATGTATAAAAAGTAGCACCTAGGGCAGCGGGCGCCACTAATCTCACAGCCTCCGCTGTCCAGAACATATGGGCAGGACCTGGAAACACTCTGGAGCGGGCACGACCGATCGGCAAACACCGGCACGGATGGGTCGCTTCATAAATCAAAGCTCCCCCCTCACCACAGCCTCCCAGGTCAGTGAGATCCAAGATGGCACCGACTGCTCACGCTGGAGAACTGTTGCTGCAGGAGCCGAGCGGATCCAGCAGAGTCCGATCAGAGGTGACCCGGGGTGATAATACAGAGAGGGGGGAGGAGATGACCCTCTCAGAAATAAGCAGGCACTTAAAATCACTTCCCACAAGGAGGATTTGGAGAGCTGCATTGGCAGGCTGGAGACTGCACATAGGAAGGAGCTGCAGTCTCTGACCACTGCTTTGACTGCTAAAATGGAAGAGGTAGAAAAGTCACAAGATGCAGTATTGAGCAAACTCCAGGCCCACAAAAAGATCATCCTTAGCAAATTCTAGCAAGCTGGAGGAGTTGGTGGGGGGGCTGGAGGACCTCGAAAACCGCAATCGGCGGAATAATATACGCATTAGAGTTTTACCTGAGGCAGTCAGCAATGCAGATCTAGACCAGGCCGCACAAAACCTCTTCAAGCAGTTATTGGGGGAAAAGGGGCCTTACCCAGTGGAGCTGGACCGACCTCAGACACCAGACCCTGTGATGTCATTTGCCGCATTCACTTTTTTAAAATAAAGGAGTCAATTATGCAACCAGCACGTGGGAAAGGTCTGATCAACTTTATGGACGCTCAGATAATCCTTCTCCTGGATCTGGCTAGATGTACCTGTACCGCCCCTAGTAGCGGTCAAACCGCTTGGATCCGGGTGTCGCTACTTGTGGCTCGAGGGTCTCTGGACCCGGGGGCTTGGGGTCACTCTTAAATGTAAAAGGGGGTTATGTACAGGGGATGTATAGTTTGTGACGCCACCCGTGGTGTGCGGTAATAGGGAGTACCACCGCTCCCGATGGGAGTACCGGGGTTGATGGAACGGGGCAGCTAGATGGCATTTTCCCTCCACGGGTAGGGAAGGCCCCGGGACTCTGGGTGGCTGGGATGGATTGCAGGGGGAGTGCAGGCTTACTGGTAGCAGGGGCTGGTCAGGTACTCACTCAGGAAGAAAGCAGACGCTGACAACGTTGTAAACCAAGTCTCTGGGTGCCGCTGCCCTCTTGGGGGAGCTCGTCTGGGTCCCGTTCCCCTGCAGCACTGTCTGATAGTCCGAATCCTGCCTCTGTGCACAGTAATTTAGTAGTGTCCAAATAGCCCGTAAGCTTGCAGCTATCCGGGCCCCGCTCCCTGCTATGGGTAGCAGAGGAGCTTGCACTCAGGGGCTCACGCTTGGGATTTCAGTGGGCTGCTTTGCTTGGAAAGCCCTATCCCCCTCGTTGCGCTAGTGCCCCCGATCTCTGAGCTTCGTGGGGACAGTTCATAAAGGCCCTATCCTCCTCAGGTTAATTGCCGGGTTGCTTGAAGCTTCTCCCCAACCTAGGGTACAGTAGGTACAGTACCCCGACGTGCATTCGGCCCCAGCCCAGCTATTGTACTGCACCTGCCGACCATAATCCTAGACTCAGCCAGGCACCCAGTCCCAGTATCCCGCGACAGGGTCTCCAACTCCTCCGGGTCCAGACCACCGTCTGCAACCTAGTCCACTTCTCCCCTGGGAGCTCCAACTCCCAGCTTCCTCAAGCTCCTCACTGCTCGAGGGCTTCCACAGACTCACTTGTCACCTCCCACCTTTCTGCCTGACCCCAAGGTGGGCGGTCTTATTCCAGCTTAGCAGCCCACTGGTGTGTCTGACAGGGTGTGGTGTGAGGTGTAACTAGGATTTGTGTATGCTGATGGAGGCAGTACTGCAAGGTTGGACACAGAACCATGGCGGGTTGAGTCCTGCACTGGGAGATAAAGAGCATGCAGTACCCTGTGACGACTTGACTAGTCCAGGGGCGTCACATACCCTACTACAGAGAAGAGCCCTAAGACCTCTCTTGCTTCAACTCAAGGAAAGAGAGATTCCATACAGGTGGGGGTTTCCATTCCAACTGACAGCCAGCAAGGGAGGGAAATCCACCAGCTTCCGTTCCTTAGGAGACCATGCCAACTTCCTTGGAACATTCGAAATCCCTATGATGGACCTGCCAGAGTGGCCCTCTACTCCTGGACTGCTTGTTTCCCCTCCGCGTTGGATCACGGCTCATTGGGCCAAGGAAAACAAGAATAGTGTCTCAAACGGCACCTCGGAGGACACTTGAGATCCAGTGGACATGTGAGATTTAAGTCACAAGGCATTTCTGTCTAAAACAGGATACTTCCTCTTTCATCCTTGGGGAGCCCCACGGAGGACCTATTGTTCCCTGAATTGGGGGCTGCTGAGGTGCTTGGGGCTGATACCTTGAAGATGTTTTTTTGTTTATAAGACTTTGCATACTGCTTTGGTCTGGTTCTCACGACGGTTGAGGGTGGTAGGCAGTTATCTCATGCCTGATATTTTGCATTTTGCATATTTTGGCTATTTTGATTTTTTAAGACTTTTATCTACGAGTTGTGTTTTCCTACTCTCCATAACATGGCAGAGACTTGCTTTCTAAAATTTAACATAGTATTACTACTCAGGCGGCGAGGGGGGGGGGGGTTTATTGAGGGCAGCTGTAGAGGCTTCCTAAGCTCTTGGCTTCCTCTTCCTCCCCTCTAGGGGCAACAAGTGGCTATTTGCCATACTAATTTAGCACTTATGTCTCTCAGGGTTCGCCTCTTCTCTTTGATCCCTGATTTAACCTTTTCTCTAACATACCCTCTCTTCTTCTTTGCTCTCTTTGTTCTATCCTCTTCCTGTATGGGGGTGCCGGCTCCTGCCTGCCTAGATCTCGCCTGGTTTCCTCTGGACTATGGATTGGCTAAAAATCTGCTCATACAATGTGAAGGATCTGAATGTGTCCAAGAAGAGACATCAAATAACTTTTATAGTCATAAGCAAAAACTAGCAATCTTGTTGCTACAAGAAATGCATTTTTGGGCAGATTAGTTTCCAAAATTATCGACCAGAAATTATCAGACATGGTTTAATAGCACAAATCCGGAGTCTAAATGTAGGGGGGGTCTCAGTAGCGTTCCACAGATCCTTTGCTCCTGAAGTTCTGAAATCTCTTATTGATTCTGCAGGCCGCTATATCTTCCTGCAGGTGTCATGGAAGAATTCCAGATTCGTGGTCGCAAATATCTACAGCCCAAATCAAAACCAGAAAAAAATTCCATCTAGACTGACTGCACCTTCTTGAGGATTTTGCTGGCTCTTCTCCAGTAATTATGGGAGGAGATTTCAATGTGTCCCTAAATCGCTATCTGGTAGTCTCCTCGGGTAGGTCCTCGTATCCTCTTTCCATTTGTAAGAACTTAAAGACTTTGACCCACAACTTGAGACTGGTGGAGGTATGGAGGATACTACACCCTGAAGTTAAGGATTACACCGTCTTCTCCTCGGTCCATCAGACTTCTAGTTGGATAGATTATTTTTTCATCTCCCATTCCTTATTGGACTCTCGAGTTGAGGTGAAGATAGGGTCTATCCTGTGGTCTGACCATTCGCCGGTCTACCTGAGCTTAAATCTGGGCGCCCAGCATGGACAGGGTCTAACCTGGCGTTTAAATGAGAACCTACTGTGGGACCCATTGTGTTGGACAGAGGTCTCTCAAGCCATACAGAATTTTGCAACAGATCATAGAGACGACCCTTCTTTGATCAAATGGAAGGCTTTAAAATGTGTAATTAGAGGCATATTTATTTCCCATGGAACCCGGGTTAAGAAAGAGAGAGCTGAGGATATAAAAAAAACTTATCTTCCAAAGCCAATTTAGAAAAACAACACAAGCAACACCTGTTACCCTTGATATATAGCCAGTTATCCACGGAGCGCCAGAAATTGAGTATCCTGGACCAGAGATCTAGATCCGTGCGGGACAGAGTAAAGAGCAGGTTTTACCATATGGGAGATAGAAATGGCAAATTATTGTCCAGAGATCTTCACCCAAGGATAGCGGCTACTTATATATCCCATGTGTAAACAATGCAAGAGGTTCCAAAGTACATAACATGCAAAAGATTATATCCAGCTTTACTTCATATTATGAATCCTTATATAACTTAAAGGGACACTACGCTGATCTCTCGGCCCACCAGAGGAGGCAAAAAATTGAAGCTTATCTCCGGCAGCATAGACTTCTTCCTTTGTCTGAAGGGGTGTTGTCTGAATTGGAGGAGGTCTTTACCTTGGAGGAGGTAGTGGCTGTCATAACAGATGCGAAAAAAAGGGAAAAGCCCGGACCCAGACGGTTTTACCGCTGGCTACTACAAGGGATTTGCAGATCTTTTGGGTCCAATATTTCTTAATATGTGTAACTACATATCCTCAGGGGGCAGGTTCCCGCAGCAGGTACTTAGGGCTCATATCACAGTAATTCATAAATCTGGAAAAGACCCTTCCTTTGCAGTAGTTGCCGGCCAATCTCCCTTATTAATACTCACATTAAATTTTATGCTAAATTAATAGCAAATAGACTGCGATCCCTTCTTCCAACACTCATCAACACCCATCAGGTGGGGTTCGTGCCAGGCAAGGAAGCCAGAGATAATATAATTATGACAGTTTCCTTGGTAGATTGGGCTAAAAAGAAAGACATCCTTATGTGTGCCCTGACGATAGATGCTGAAAAAGCTTTGACAGGGTGCACTGGGATTTTATGTTCCTGGCACTTAAAAATACAGTATTAGGAGATAGTATGCGCAACAGAATTTCAGCTCTATATGCTTTACGAGCTGCGCAGGTAAAAATAAATGGTTCCCTTCTCAACCGTTTGGCATTGGCAATGGAACCAGGCAGGCGTGCCCACTCTCCCCATTGCTGTATGATTTGACCATGGAGTTCCTTGCTGAGGCGATCAGAACTAACCTCTCTAACCCCCTAACTAACCCCCCTTGGTGAATGTTGGAGGAGGAGGAACACATGTTGGCCCTCTTTGCTGATGATTTGCTTCTCTATATTACTTCCCCGGTTACCAGTTTTCCGAATCTGGATTCGGAGTTCTCTAGGTTTGGTTGCCTCAGCAACTTTAGGGTCAATTCACATAAGTCAGAAATTCTAATGTCTCTTTGCCTCCTCATGTGCTGACGCAGTTATGTACCTCTCTGCCTTATAAGTGGACCAGAGATTCTCTTACCTATCTGGGTATCAAATTATCCGAAGATCTATCCAATCTCCCTCTTTTGAATCTTCACAAGGCCTTACAGTCTATTGAACAAGATATAACTAAATGGAACAAGCTCAACCTTTCCTGGTTTGGTAGGATAAATACGGTCAAAATGGACCTTTTGCCTCGCCTCTTATATTTCTTTCAAGCTATTCCCATGTGTCTCCTGGCTTCCTTCTTTTCCAGGCTTAAGGCATTGATTTATAAAAAAAAAATAAAATAAAAAAAAAATATAGCAGTAATTTGTAAGCTGTCTATTAACAGTATGCTTGCATTGCTTACACTGTGGTTAGATCCAGAGGAGCAAGCGGGATAGCTTTGAAACATGCAGATTAAACTGCCTTTATTAAACCATCTATTGAGGTTTCCTGGACTCTTCCAGTCTGAAGTCTTCAATAGCAGCGCAGAAGAACCATGTTTTTTTTCCCTTCCAAAACATTCATTCAATTACACATGATTTGTTATACAAAATGTTTATTTCCTTGGCATGTATTGAAACAACACAAAGAAAAAAGAAAAAAAGGCAAATTGGACATAAATTCACACAAACTCCAAAAATGGTCTGGACAAAATTGTTAGCATCCTCAACTTAATGTGATTGCACACCCTTTGAATAAACAACTGCAATCAATCGCTTCCTATAACCATCAACAAGCTTCTTCCACTTCTCAACTGAAATTTTGGACCACACCATTTGCAAACTGCTTCAGGTCTCATATTTGAAGTCGCCTTCTCCCAATAGCAATTTTAAGATCTCTCCACAGATGTTGAATGGTATTTAGATCCAGACTCATTGCTGGCCAATTCAAAACGCTCCATCATTTTGTTTCCATCCATTTCTGGGTGCTTTTTGAAGTATGGTTAGGATCAGTGTCTTGCTGGAAGACACATGACCTAGGACACAAACCAAGCTTTCTGACACTGGGCACTACATTGTGACCTAAAATCCTTTGGTAATCTTCAGATTTCAGGATGCCTTGTACAGTCAAGGCACCTAGTGCCAGAGGCAGCAAAACAACCCCAAAATATCTTTGAACCTCCACCATATATGACTGAAGGTAGTGTGTTCTTTCCTTTGTAGACCTCATTACATTTTCTATAAACTGTAGAATGATGTGCCTTTGAAAAAGCTCTGTCTTGGTCTCATCTGTCCACAAGGCTTTCTCAGGAGTTCGACTTACATACATTTTGGCAAACTGCAGACTCGCCTTATATATATATCATCATTCATCAATTTTCTCTGCCGTCCACCTCCAGAGGTATTACCTACAGTGCCATGGGTTGTAAATTTCTTGATTATTTTGCACATTGTGGACAAAGGAACATCAAGATCTCTGTAGATGGACTTGTAACCTTGAGATTGTTGATTTTTTTTTTTTTTTTTAACTATTTTGGTTCTCAAAGCCTCAGATAGATCTATTTTCCTTATCCTGTTCTCCATGCTTACCGTGGCACGCACACAGGCTTAACACAAAGTTGTTTAACCACAATTTTGGGAAGAAGCCAACAAATTGTGTCCAGCCTCTTTTTGGGTTGTGTGAACTGATGTCACATTGGGCTTTCTTTTCCTTTTTTTGTGTTGTTCCAATACATACAAAAGGAAATAATCGTGTATGTACTTGCATTAATTTTCTGTGAAGAATTTCATTTTCTGGAACAATTTCAAGTATGCTAATACTTTTGACCATTACTGTATATAAGATCACAGCATAGTAACTTTTTTTTTTAAAAAACCACATCCAATTGTGGAACTTATAATTCCAAGATCTGTTGCTAAAAATTATCTGAGGAAAAACCCAATTAAAAGGCAGGAAGAAGATTAAAATGAGGCCTCTTAGGATCACTAACAAAGATCCTAAGTGTTTGAAGAAAATTGACCTAGGCAGATAGAGGAGCTATAGAAGCACTCTAGATACAATTATATTTTTAGAGACTTGTTAGAAGAAAGAAGGGAAAAACAGTGAGATGAGACTGTTTCCCTCAAAAGGCAAGAGTGGAAGCTGAACCCTAGTCCAGAGACTCGTCCATAGAAGTGATTGTTACTTCAATGAAAAAAGCTGAATAGGCACAAAAGAACAAGTACGAAGGTGTGAGGAAATAGGGATATATTCTGATCTATTAAGCCATATTCCTATAGCCGCCATCTTGTCAAGGTACGACCATATCTCGTTGTGTGTGACTGGGCCTTAGTGCCTAAGGAGGCTTAAATCAGTATGCTAATTAACTTGAGGAAATTGTCTGTTAGCCAGTGGTTGTGACACAAGGCAAACTCCTATGAAATGGAAATTAGATGCGCTGGTTAGGCCTGAGAACAGTAAAGGGTGCTTTACACGCTGCAACATCGCTAGTGATCACGTTAGCGATGTAACACGCCAGATCGCACATACGATTTGCCGAGATCGCACATGTGATCGGCGCTACAAAAATGACATATGTACCATCTCGGCAAATCTTATCTGCGATCTGGCGTGTCACATCGCTAATGAGATCGCTAGCGATGTCATAGCATGTAAAGCACCCTTTTGGGAAAGGAAGACCCAGCAAATGTAAAACTCAAGGTGTCAAAATCCAATTAGGATAGCTCTTGAACCAGCACACCCCCTGCGGAGTGAATTGCCCTACAGAGGAGGTGGGAGGGGAGCTCCAGGTTTATAACCTAACTTCAAACGTCTCCTCCAGACGATTCAGAACCGTCAGAAGAGTTTCGATATTGGGGGTTACATCACCCCCACAATCAAGACAGGCATATTTTCATATTCCTGAGGGCCAGACACACGTAACACATATTTCGGCAACATTGTACGATGTGAGTAGCCCTCCGTAATTAATAACTGGCCACAGGAAGCCCGCAGGACTCTCATATTTCCTATCAAAACGGAGATCAATTCACAATGACAAAAATGAGGGTCATATCGTCCGTGTGAGTAGCTCAGGGGCAGAGCTAGGCTGGGAAATATAACGTTAGATTATTCTCAGCCTGCCGCAGGGGGAGGGAATTCCCAGCCAGGATGATGTCACGAGGGGGGGGGGGGCGTATAAGCCCAAGACAGAACAGCTAAAAGTAGGGGCAGGGATCTGCGCATTGTCTTTACTCGGGGGTCATGCGTACTATACACATGTGAGAAAGTCCATGGAACCCTGGACGAACGGCACCCCCATGTGGCCAGACTCATAAGGTAACTGCTTGATCTGACTGCTTGTAACCCCGTCTTATCTGTAAATGTATTCTGACATTATATATATATATATATATATATATATATATATATATATATATATATATATATATATATATATATATATATATATATATATCTATCTATCTATCTATATCTCTATCTATATATATCTATCTATATATTTCTGTAAATTTCATATTGTATATATTGTAGTATCTAGTGTGCCCGTACGGCGATTACAAATATATAATTTAATCTTGGGCTGTTCTGTTATCTCGATCCTGAATCCCATGTCTGTGAGCTCGGCGTAATAGTTATCGTAATCGATTGGTGGCAGCGAGTTTATGCCAAGGATCATTGTGGGGCAACCAGTGAGATCTGGGGAGGTTTGGATATATTCTGCTGCCGCAGGAGTCGGGGAAATATATACTTTACTCTCACCGGAAACCCTTCAATCATCGGCATAGTAGAATAGCGGCCTCCTGGCTTATTGTCGGGAAATTCCATAATTGGCCTGACTATAAGAAGGGCGCTAGAGAGCGAGTCACGTGCTCGGTCGGTCTTGTGGAAAGGGGGGGGGGTATTCCTTCCTCTTCCTTCCCCCTTTTTCGTGACAGAAGGCATTCCTGCTTTTATCATCATTATCAATGACCTGATCAGAGAAGCTAGAAGCTCTTAAGGCCCCGTTACACGCTACGATTTATCTGACGAGCTCAGTAGCGATGTGATACGCCCAGATCGTAGTTACGATTTGCAGCGATCGCACATAGATCGTTTAGTAGCGGTCACACGTACACATCTCACAAATGACGCAACATCGTTCAGCGATATATTGTTTGACCAAGGCAGTCGTGTGGATGTTGTTCGTCGTTGGCAGGGTGTCAAACGTAGCAATATGTCTGCTGCGTTCCAAACGATGAACAATATTTTGAAACTGAACGACGTGTCAACGATCAACGATTTTCAACCTATTTGCGATCGTTGGGAGTTGTACGTAGGTGTCACACGCAACGACGTAGCTAATGATGACGGAAGTGCGTCACGGAAATAGTGACCCCGGCGACATATCGTCAGATAAATCGTAGCGTGTAACGGGGCCTTAAGCAGTGTTGCCCAGGATCCATACCATTAACCTGAGAGAAAATAAGTTCTAGTGGAAGGTGTTCTGAACATCGTCTGTGTGGGTGCTGTTCTGAAGCTCCTTCTGGTGGCCAGGAATGGTAGTGGAGCTAAATCTGAGCCATTGACTTAGACAGGTGTCGGTATTAATTGGGGAAGTCCTACTGCAGACAAGTCTGGTCTATATAGGAGAGCACTTTCTGCCCAGCTGATGCCGGTTATAATTGTATATAACCAGTCTCTGGTCCTGGTCTGGCGATTTGTCCTTCCCTATATCCCTGAGCAAGACTTCTGCAGATATGTTTCAGTTTTGCCTTGCTTTCTTGTTTACGCCTTAGGGTGTTGTTTTTCCTTGTTTTGCTGTGTATCTGTGTTCTTGCAGGTGAAGCTTTGTTTCAATTGTGCTGTGAACATGGGGGTTTCCGGTACTGGCATTTCTGCAGGAAAAGGGATTTTTATTCCTGACTGATTTGACTATTTGCTCTTCTGTATTTTTGTGGGGGTTTTTTGGTATTTTGTCTCTCCCATTATTTATAGGAGTACCTGGTATAGTGGTGGTGAGGTCGTATGACCTCCAGGGCCATTTTTACTATCAGGAGTTTGGTATTTTTCTATAGGGATTTTGCACTGACCACAAATCATTTCCTTTCCTATGCTTTGCATCAAGTTAGTTGGGCCTTGCCTTTGCTAATTCTATTTTTCCTGAGTAGTGTGTGTTTTTCACCGTATCACCGTAATATTTATATGTGGGGGGCAACCTATTCCTTTGGTGACTACTCTGAGGCAAGATAGATTTTCTCATTTCATTCTGTGAGGCATAGCCAGTTTCTCAGGCTGCCACACGGTGTCTAGGTTTTTGAGAACGCTCCATGGCTACTTCTAGTATTCTCTGATAGTCAGGGGATTGCAGTCAGCCCAGGTTCCAACTACTCCTGTTTTTTTGTGTTTTTTTTTTCACCAATGGGTGTTTTTTTGTAATAGTCTATAGTTACCGGATCATAACAGGAAGGGGTGGTAAGCTGGAAAAACTGATATGGAAGTTTCCTCAGGCCTCTGTTAGAAGGTAGAATACATCCTTGTACCCAAAGCCTTAAGGTCATTCTTGAGACAGAGGATGATGGAATAGAGAAGAGGACAGGTAGCCTAGAAGACAGCCAGGGCATTAAAGTCAGCCACTAGAGGGTCACATCACGAAGATGCGAACTGAGGAACCTTTTGAACACTCTGGATGCCATTAGATCAAGATCAGGCATGCTGCACAGTAGACAAATCTGAATGAAAACCATCTGATGAGGCAACCTCTCTCTCCTGTCAAATGTCTTTTGCAGGTCCAGTAGTCCATTCCAGGAATGTCAACTGCTGAAAACCACAGCACACATTGCTCAGTCCATGACCGGATACCGCCATTAGGACCAAATGACAAACTGTTTCACCTTGGTGATGAATGCCTCACCGTTGTCTGTTTAATTGCAGATGGCACCTCGACAGAAGATTCTGCCAAGGGAGGAGGAGTAAATGAATAAATTTGAGTTCCTGATGAAGGAAGAAGAGAAGGCTTTCTGAACCTTTAGAGCAATACTAACGTGTTAGATGCTGGAATAAAATTCCCCAACTGAGCGAGTGGCACCTGTCATCACAAACTCCCAATTATTTAGAAGGATATCCTGCAAAGGATGAGTGTAAAACACCAAAAGAACTAAAATGATAGATAGTGGAAGGGTTTGTTATAACAAGTGAATCGTGTGGATGAAGTGGTACATTGAAGGAACGTCAGGAAGATCAAGAAGAGTAGAGATCTTTTCTACAAGGAAAGGACTCTTGCACATATGGATCAAAACAACATGCCCCAGATAACTAGACGCTAGGTAGGTATAGCAGACGACTCTGGACCTGCTGAAGATCGTTCCCGGACAAAGTAGTGTGCTCCGAGTGATTTGGAGACTCTTGTGTGTTGAAGAGAAAGACTGCCTCTGGTGCATAGTATGGCTACACTCCTGTCATGATCAATGTAAGAACACTGGGGTAGTGGCTAAGTCAAAAGGGTAAAGCCATGAGGTGATAGGGAAATTCTTCTACCCTTGGCAGAAGAGGCCCGCAGGTTTCATGAAGGTTGTCACTGGAAGCAGAGACTCCATCCTAAAGGGTGAAGGGACACAGCTGTACATAAGCTTGAGATCCAGAATGGTATGAGCAGTACTGTCCTACCATTGGATCAAGGAGAGGTCTAAATGAAAAACCAGAAGGGCACTTCTGTGGCTGATAACACCTAAATGGCGGAAAGAGGAGATGGAAATAATTGACTAGGGCGACAGGATGGAACAGACTTGAGAAATGTCTCATAGAAACAGGTTTCTTCTGGCATATGAGAGAGAACTGTCAAGAAGACGATACGGATGAGGACTTTGCTCACTAGGAGAAAGAAAGACTATCCCATCCTGTGGAATTAAGTACTGTTAACTTGTAGCTTCTGGGGTGACCCCTGTCCATCTCAGTACCAGACAGGCAACAGCCCTGAAAGTGAAAAAAAAGCAATGGATCTTCCGATAGCGTAAATGCTTATCCTGTCATGAGCCACAATGCGACAGATTATCACAATGTTGATGAGAACTGTCATCAGCTGTAAGGAAAGAACTGAGTTACTTACCCATATCGGTAACTTATTACTGAAGGAGCCCCCGAAGAATAGCTGGTGCAGGAAACTGGACAGACCTCACCAACACAACCAGCAGTGCCAACTGGGAATGTGGTCTGACCCTGTGACCTGCTAGTCATGGGCAGTCTGGGTGAGAGCATGTCAAATGAAATTCATGATCTGGTCACTGGGAGGAAAAGACCAGGATACAGCCAGAACTACTGAAAAAGGATAAACATCCTTCCAGGAGGAGAGAGACTCGCTTCCATGATGTTCAGGGACTGGTTTCTGTGGTTGTCAGAAAAAGGTGAATGCTATATAGCTATGGTAGTTCTGAGTCTCTTTGGATAATGGACAGAGTACCAAACGACTTCCGGCATAGATAAACGCATTATAGCTGTGGTCGAGGTCTGGACTCCATGGTTGGATCAGACACAGATCTGAGCTGGAGTAGCGGCTCATCAGGAAAGGAATGTACTCTAGTGACTATCCGCAAGAGATCCTGAGCAAAGGCAGATGGAGCCAGGCAGTGCAGGAGCATATAGGAGGGCCAAAAGGATATCCTATACGTAAACTAAAAAGGTACAGCTGAAGTCTGCCCTGGACTAATTGGAAAGCAAGCATCTTCTCAGGGAGGAAAATAAAAGGAAAGAGGAAGCAGAGAACCCTCGGTGAATGTTTCAAAAAGACTGATGCTAGGTAAAACTGCATAAGACATAACCACTCTAATTCCTATATACCGTAATCCCAAAGTGGATGAAGGGCACAATTAGGTTCCAGAAGGGAGAGCATTCCAAGAAAAATAAACAAGCTACCCAGCCTTTCAAAAGGCATCAATCCTGATGCATTGTTCCCTGTAGGAGTGCTGCCTAGATGGGAAACCAGTGACCGCACTGCTGTAGTTGGAATACAGAACAGCTCTATGTGGAGCTGTGGGGAAAAACCCTTGTTTATAGTAACAGTGTGCAACCAATGTACACATTCTTGTAGAAGTGACAAAGGATACACTGGCTCTAGAGAAGAAATCTGACAGGGGGAAAAAAAGGGCACTGCTGAGGAGAGTCAGCGTGACTCTAAATGAAAGATTCTACCCGATTTTGGGCCCAAAAAGAAGGGAACCTAATGGGGAAAATATAAATCCCGTTAGCTGTAATGTCTGACTGCTGAGAACAAAATGCTGGAACAAAGGTTGTATGCCTCTCCTGAATCATCCTTCACAATAGAAGTCAGAAGATGGTCATCAGGAGTCCTAGGAAAGGGAGTCACTGGGGGGAGGAGGGGGGGGTTAAAAAAAAAAAAATCACCAGGTCCATCTTCCCTTTCTGCACTCTCACTACGGAGGACGAGTGAGCTGGAGATAAGTAGCAAGGCCGCCCTGAGACACTCAATGTGTTGGTGGAAAGGGTGGGTTAGGGCTCTGCCATGTAGACCACTGAGGGCATGTTGTGGATCAAACCACACTGTCCTGTCAGTCTCTAGCTGGGATGACAGTGTTAGCACCTACACTATGTTGCCCAAGTTACAAACCGTATCTGAATGAAAAATTGAAAAGATTAATAAAAATGAAAGAAAGTCTACAGGCAGAAACAGGTCTGAAAGCAGACCCGTGTCTACATCATATGGACACAAAGCTAAAAACTGGACTTTCTTGGCGTCAGTAGGTGAGTGTATCCTACTGAGGAAGCGCTAACTTTCTTTGCCTAGTGTCAGCAGCATACACCCATGGTTTCATGTGTCCACCGATGAAGTGATCGAGAAAAGCAATTTTTTAGTAAAATGAGCAACTTGATTGGCTAGAAGACCCAGCTAAACAGTCACAAACGACACATTTGCAATTTTAACAAGAGGAACAGCTTGTATAACAACACCAACATTGATGAGGCACATGTAAGATTTTCACAGAAATATTTTAATTTTAGAAAGTATCGTTTTTGTATCAAAACAATTTAAAAACAAACAGTCTCAATTCTCTTTGTACAAAGCATCTAGTGCTCGCTGGGCATCCTTTATTTGTTGCTCTAGTCGGTCCTTGGTGCCTTTGCTAGTGGCTTTCTTAAGCATGTCCTTCATGTCAGCAATAGCAGCTCTGTATCCAGCTGAATTATGAAACACACGAATAACACGATCTCCAGTAGAGACTAAAAACTTGTTATTAATATCAAATGCAAGATCGGAGATGACGTCTCCATGTACAGACTTGAATTCTTCTTCTACTTCTCCCGTTTGAGCACTGTACACTGTGATATCACATACGCTGGCTATTGCAACGACCCGTCCGTCAGGTGAAAACGCTATACGACAAGGCTCTTTGCCAGACCATTTTCTTGTAAACATCAAATAAGGGTCTTGTTGCTTTTTATATTCAACATCAGTTTTCCAGAGCTTCCATGTCCCGTCTTTAGAAACAGATGCCATCCTATTGGGGGGGGGGAGAAAAAAAAAAAAAAATCTACATAAGACTTTTTGCTAAAAACCTATATCAAAGCATGCAAAAATGTATTTTCCCCTCCAGCATTTGTTTAACTCAAATAAGTTTAACTGTTTCAGAATTATGTAAATTTTTGTTTTTATCCTCTTCACCCCCGAGCCGGTTTTCACCTTCCTGACTAGACCAAATTGTACAATTTTGAATGTCACTTTAATAGGTAAAACCAGTTTAAGGTAAGAAATTCTTAAATATTTCCCAGTGATTCTGAGACAGTTTTTTTAGATTATACTTAATGTTCGTGGTGATTTTTTGGTTGATATGATTTGCATTTATTTAAAATATTGAAAACTTTACAAAAAGATTGAAAATGTAGCAATTTTCAAACTTAACGGTATTAGGAGACAATGGACCATGTGTTACACAATTTCTCCCGAGTTTGCCAATACCCCATATGTGGTTGAAAACTACTTTTAAAAAGGCACAGTGCAAAGCTTTCAAAAGAAGCGACCTCATTTTACAAAGTACGCCCCTCAATGAATTCATCTAGGGGTGCAGTAAGCATAATGATACTGCAGGTGTCTCACATAATATTATACCAATGTGTGGTGAAGAATTAATAATTACATTTTTAACCACTAAAATGTCATTTTAACCCCAGAGACTCACCTTTCACAAGGGGAATATGTTATAAAAAAAAAAAAAAGTCCCCATAATGTGTTACACAATTCCTCCTGAATATGGCAATACCCAATATGTGACGGTACGGTACTGTTTGGTCACGCCGCAAGGCTCGGGAAAGAAGGAGCGCCATTTAACTTTTGGAGCACAGAGCTTCCAAAAATAATTATTTGCAGGCTCCATTTGCTGAGCCCCTAAGTGCCATAACCGCAAAAACCTTGTGGGAATTTATCTATGGTTGCACTGACTATTTTGTCTTTGGAAAACACCCATGAAGTCAAAACACAGTGAATCTTGCAAAATTATAAACTGCAAATAAACGCCTGTAGGGCCCAGTGTATTGCAGTACCCGTACATTGTCTCCCGAAGCATGAGCTTGGCACACATACACCGTAAATTACCGTAAGTAGGCTTCCTCACTACCACAAACATTTGGACGTTAACTGTGGTTAATGGAAACATGTGGTGCTCAGAGGGGAAAGGGGCATTGGGATTTGGCAGTGCATATTTTGCTGGATTTCTTTTTGGGGGAAGAGTCAGTGCTTTTCCAGAGCCTTTGTGCTACCAGTAAATTGGAAGTCCTCTATATTTCTGTTAAAAGATGACGGACCTGAGTAAGGACTTGTTTATTCTGGGCGGAGATGACTGCTATTTGGTGGCAATTTGGGGGTACAGGACATTTTGGATTGGTTCACATTTATCCTGTGCTCTATGCTGAGCACTTACATTATGGTTTCCATCGGCATCTCCGAAATATGTCATTCAGGTAAAACCCCTGACGGATTAATTTACTATAAAATGAGGCAGTAGAGTTACTCTGGACTGTTTGGCGCTGTCCCTTATAAATGGTGTTTAAGAACACGTGTAAAAAGATGGACACCGCTGGACCACAGGCTAAACAGGAGTTCAAAGTTACTCCCTTGTCCTCATTACAATGAATTTTCCGTTTGAAATCTTGTCTGAATCACATTTTTCAGAAATTTACGTGTAATATCCCAAGTAAGCTCTCAGCATAGAGCGCAGAATAAATGTGAGCTGAGCCTTACTGCAATCTTTGGGAGGCAGAACAAAACAAAAAAGAGAATTTTGTTACTTACCGTAAATTCTTTTTCTTATAGTTCCGTATTGGGAGACCCATACCATGGGTGTTTAGCTTCTGCCTCCGGAGGACACACAAAGTACTACACTAAAAGTGTAGCTCCTCCCTCTGAGCTTATACACCCCCTGGTAGCCAGTCCTAGCCAGTTTAGTGCAAAAGCTGAAGGAGAATAGCCACCCACAAGTAGAACCGAGTAAGAACCGGAACAACCGGAGACTCTGTCCACGACAACAGCCGGTGATAACACACGGAACAAGAAAATTGCCAACAGGCAGGGAGCTGGGTCTCCCAATACGGAACTATAAGAAAAAGAATTTACGGTAAGTAACAAAATTCTCTTTTTCTTTATCGTTCCTTTGGGAGACCCATACCATGGGACATTCCTTAGCTGTCCCTGGGTGGGAATAAACAGAAAAACTAAGAAGTAGGCGGAGCCTAACTTCACAAGTGGGCGACAGCCGCCTGAAGGATGCGTCTGCCCAAGCTCGCATCTGCCGAAGCATTAGCATGCACTTGGTAGTGCTTCGAAAAGGTATGCAGGCTAGTCCAAGTGGCAGCCTGACAGACTTGTTGAGCCGTAGCCTGGTGCCTAAAAGCCCAAGAGGCACCGACAACTCTGGTCGAGTGTGCTTTGATCCCCGGCGGGGGAGGCACCTGAGTACTCTGGTAGGCGTCCGAAATGGTCGATCTAATCCAACGGGCCAAGGTCGGCTTAGAAGCAGAGAGACCCTTGCGCCGCCCTGTGGTTAGCACAAAAAGAGGTGCACCGCCTAAGTGCAGCGGTGCGAGACACATAAATCCGGAGAGCACGCACCAGATCTAGAGTATGCAGCGCTTTCTCAAAGCGATGAACAGGGGCCGGACAGAAGGAAGGCAAGGAAATATCCTGGTTAAGGTGGAAGGGAGAGACCACCTTAGGAAGAAAGTCCGGGGTCGGACAGAGAACTACCTTGTCTTGGTGAAAAACCAAAAAAAGATGACTCCGAGGAGAGCGCAGCCAAATCAGAGACTCTCCTGAGAGAAGTTATGGCAACTAGAAAGGCCACCTTTTGAGAAAGACGATACAAAAACCTCCCTAAGGGGCTCGAAAGGGGGTTTCTGCAATACCGTGAGGACCAAGTTAAGGTCCCAGGGATCCAAGGGCCGCCGATAAGGCGGAATGATGTGAGACGCACCTTGCATGAAGGTGCGGACCTGAGCCAGCCGGGCGAGACGCCGCTGGAACAGCACTGATAGAGCTGAGACTTGTCCCTTGAGAGAGTTGAGGGACAGTCCTAGCTGCAGACCGGACTGTAAAAAAGACAGAAGGGTCGGCAACGAGAATGGCCAAGGAGAATGGCCGGAAGAGCGACACCAGGACAGGAAAATTTTCCAAGTCCTGTGATAGATCTTGACGGAAGAAGACTTACGGGCCTGAGTCATAGTGGAGATGACTTCAGGAGGAATACCAGAAGCCGTCAAGATCCAGGACTCAAGAGCCACGCCGTCAATTTGAGTGCCGCAGAATTCGGGCGGAAAAACGGACCTTGCGAGAGCAGGTCTGGACGGTCCGGAAGATGCCACGGCATCCCCACGGACAGTTGGAGCAGGTCCGGATACCAAGCTCGCCTGGGCCAGTCCGGTGCAATGAGGATGACTCGACGGCCCTCCATTCTGATCTTGCGCAGGACTCTGGGCAAGAGAGCTAGAGGGGGAAACACGTAGGACAGACTAAACTGGGACCAGTCTTGAACCAGAGCGTCCGCGGCGAAGGCCTGAGGATCGTAGGAGCGAGCCACGTAAACCGGAACCTTGTTGTTGTGACGGGATGCCATTAGGTCCACGTCCGGAGTGCCCCACTTGCGGCAGATTGACTGAAACACTGCCGGGTGCAGGGACCACTCGCCACCGTCCACGGATTGACGGCTGAGATAATCTGCCTCCCAGTTTTCTACGCCAGGGATGTGGACTGCGGATATGGTGGACTAAGAGTCCTCCGCCCATTGAAGAATGCGTTGGACCTCCAACAATGCCAGCCGGCTGCGTGTCCCACCTTGGTGATTGATGTAGGCAACCGCTGTCGCGTTGTCTGACTGGACTCGAAGGTGCCTGCCCGCCAACAGGTGGTGAAAGGCTAGGAGAGCTAGAAGCACAGCTCTGGTTTCCAGCACATTGATTGAAAGGGCTGACTCGGACAGAGTCCAAGTGCCCTGAGCTCTGTGGTGGAGATGTACCGCTCCCCAGCCGGAAAGGCTGGCATCCGTGGTGAGAATCACCCAGGACGGAGTCAGGAAGGAGCGCCCTTGGGACAGGGAGAGGGGTCGAAGCCACCACTGAAGAGAGGTCCTGGTCCGTGGCGACAGAGCCACTAACCTCTGTAAGGAGGAAGGCCGCTTGTCCCAACAGCGGAGAATGTCCAGCTGCAGAGGACGCAGATGGAACTGGGCAAAGGGAACCGCCTCCATGGACGCCACCATTTGACCCAGCACCTGCATCAGGCGCCTGAGGGAATAACGGCGGGGCCTCAGGAGAGAGCGCACCGCTAGCCGGAGAGACTGCTGTTTGATTAAGGGCAACTTCACAAGTGCCGGCAAAGTCTCGAACTGCATCCCTAGGTACGTGAGAGACTCTGGGTCGGAGTCAGAGTGGATTTGGGAAGATTGACAATCCACCCGAATTGGGCTAGGGTGGCGAGAGTGAGCGAAACACTCCGCTGACAGTCTGCGCTGGATGGACCCTTGACCAGAAGGTCGTCCAGATAAGGAAGCACTGCTAACCCCTGGAGGTGCAGGACCGCAATCACTGCCGCCATGACCTTGGTGAATACCCGAGGGGCCGTGGCTAACCCGAAGGGGAGATCCACGAATTGGAAATGATCCTCTCCTATCGCAAAACGTAACCAACGCTGATGTGACACTGCGATTGACACATGTAGATAGGCATCTCTGATGTCGATGGACACCAGGAACTCCCCTTGGGTCATAGAGGCAATGACTGATCGCAGAGACTCCATGTGAAAATGCCGCACCCGGACATGCTTGTTGAGAAGCTTGAGATCCAGGATGGGCCGGAAGGTACCGTCCTTTTTTGGAACTAGGAAGAGATTTCAGTAAAAACCTCTGAACCGTTCCTGAGCGGGAACTGGAACAATCACTCCGTTTGCCTGCAAGGACGCCACGGCCTGCGAGAAGGCGGCGGCCTTGGAGCAGGGGGGAGTTGAGAGAAAAAAAATCTGTTTGGAGGGCTGGAAGAGAATTCTATCCTGTAGCCGTGAGATATGATGTCTCTCACCCACCGATCGGAGACTTGCTTTAACCAAGCGTCGCCAAAGTGGGAGAGCCTGCCACCGACTAAGGACGTGGCTGGAGCGGACCGAGAGTCATGAGGAAGCTGCCTTAGTGGCAGAACCTCCTGCGGTCTTCTGCGGACGCGCTTTTGGGCGCCAGTTGGATTTCTGATCCTTGGCTGAGTTAGCGGACGAGGCGGAAGGCTTAGAGGATGACCATTTGGAGGAACGAAACCTCGATTGATTCCTACCCTGGGCGGGTTTCCTGGTCTTGGTTTGTGGCATGGAAGCACTCTTCCCGCCAGTAGCTTATTTAATGATTTCATCCAGCTGTTCACCAAACAGCCGTGAACCAGCAAAAGGGAGCCCAGCAAGAAACTTCTTGGAAGAAGCATCTGCCTTCCACTCTCGAAGCCACAAAATCCTGCGGATAACAAGAGAATTAGCTGAAGCCACCGCAGTGCGGTGAGCAGCCTCTAGCATGGCAGACATGGCATAAGATGAAAAGGCTGAAGCCTGAGCAGTTAAGGTAACCATCTCAGGCATAGATTCCTTGGTGAGGGAATGCATCTCCTCTAGAGAAGCAGAGATGGCTTTGAGAGCCCACACTGCTGCAAAAGACGGGGAAAACGCGGCCCCCGCAGCTTCATACACAGATTTGGCCAGAAGGTCAATCTGACGGTCAGTGGAATCCTTAAGTGAGGTGCCGTCAGCCACCGACACAACGGTCCGGGCTGAGAGCCTAGACACCGGAGGGTCTACCTTTGGGGAGTGAGACCACTCCTTGACCACCTCAGGTGGAAATGGAAACCGGTCATCAGAACCACGCTTTGGAAAGCGTTTGTCAGGGCAGGCCCTGGGTTTGGTCACAGCGGTCTGAAAACTAGAGTGGTTAAAGAACACACTCTTCACTCTCTTAGGCGAGGTAAACTGATGTTTTTCTGCCAAAGAGAGTTGCTCCTCTGATACTGGCGGATTGAGATCCAGCACAGAATTAATAGAAGCAATCAAATCACTAAGATCTGAGTCACCCTCAGAGAAATCGATGGGATACATAGCCTCCGAGCCCCCAGTGAGGGCATCCTCCTCATCTTGAGTGTCAGCTCTTGAGACAGAGCCGTGGGATGGGGAGGGGGAGGAAACCCTGCGCCTTCTCTTAGAAGGACGGGGTCTGGGATCAGATGATGAATTCTCCGTGAGCTCTGATGGACGGAGGTGAGAGGATAGGAATCCTCTGTCAAGAGTATTAGAGGCACCCTGTGAGGGGGGCTGATGCATATTCATCAAAGTCCTGGACAAAAGTCCCATGGACTCAGCAAATGACTGGGATATGGACCTAGAAAAGGACTCTACCCAGGCCGGGGGTTCAATCACAGGTGCAGCAGCAGCCTGAGAGACCACTGGGCCTTGCTCCTTGTGTGAGACATGCTGCTGGTATACAGAGGTCCACAACCGGAGACCGGCTGTGGCTTACCAGACCGCTGAGCGCGGTGTTGTGTGCCCTCCAGATCCCGAAGCCCGGTCCCCCAGTCGCAGCACCTCAGCAGAGATGCAGAATGCAGGATGTCCCAGAGCAGAGTGAACTCTGCCTGAGAAATGACTAGGGGGCGTTCCTATAAAAGAGCGGGAACTGGAGGGCTATAGAGACCTGCAGGGAAGGAGGGACGCCCCAGCAGTGGGGAGTGTCCCTCCCCTGTGTAGAACGGCCGCCGGGAGGAGCCGAACCTGTCCCTCTGCATGAGTGACATGCAAGGGCAGGAAAATGAAACCAGGCCTCCGGCGAAGCCGGGGCCTAAATTTAAGCGGCGAGGCCGACAAGCAGGCACCATCGGCGCGGTTCTCAGGCAAAAGCTAGAGAATCCGCCGGAAAAGTTAAAACAATCACATACAGCATACTCTCCCCTTACAATAAAGAACCGGGACCCCCAACATAAACGTCTCAGGTACTTAGCTGCTGAGACGCAGGGCCATGTCCCTGGGGATGAGTGCTCCGGTCCAACCGAATCCTCAAGGGGCTGTGGATGGAGACCGGACTCCTGCCAGGCATGGAGACAGTGCTGGCTCCCACTTCAAGCCAGAGCCCAGAAGGGATGGTGAAGGAGCGCGGCATGTAAGGCTGCAGCCTTGTAAATCAACCTTAACAACACCGCCGACACAGTGGGTTGAGAAGGGACATGCCGGGAGTCCAGACATGGACCCGCTTTTCTTCAAACTCTTTCCGAAAGTCAAACAAATCAGATGAGAATGCATGTGTGGATGTATGCCTCCTGACACAAAGCAATAAACTGGCTAGGACTGGCTACCAGGGGCTGTATAAGCTCAGAGGGAGGAGCTACACTTTTAAGTGTAGTACTTTGTGTGTCCTCCGGAGGCAGAAGCTAAACACCCATGGTATGGGTCTCCCAAAGGAACGATAAAGAGATAAACAGCAGTTGAAGAATTTGCTTTACTACAATTTTTTATGCCTTTCGCCTTGAGGTATATGTGATAAGGTGGTGTTATTTCTCAGGTCAGTACAATTACAGCAATACCAGATATATTTAGTTATTTTTAGGTTTGGCTACTATCACACTAAAAAAATGCTTTTATACAAAATAAACCATAACCATTTGCATCACCAAAGCAAGGCAAGTTTTTTTCATTTTTCTACCAGTAACGTCGTCATGTGAGGGCTTGGTTTTTGAGGGATGAGATGTAATTTTTATCAGTATTTTGGGTTACATAACTTTTTGATCACTTTCTATTACACGTTTTGTGATAGAATCCATAAACAAACAATTTTTTGTTTACGCCGTTCTACGAGTCACAAAAGTGATGTGTTTAATTTGTCGGGTCAGTACAAATACAGTGATAGCACATTTATATAAATTTCTTTAGGTTTTGATCAAATTTTGCATTGCTGTATTCTGATAACTATAGCTTTTTTTATTGTTTTGCTGATGGAGCTGTATGGCAGCTTGTTTTTTTGCTGGATAATATGTTGTCAGTGATACAATTTTTATTTACATATAACTTTTTTGATTGCGTTTTATTTACTTTTAAAGTTGTATGATGAAAAAAAAAAAATAAAAATAGATTTTCAACTTTTTTTCTTTTAAAAGTTATTTATTCATCATGCTCACTATATGGTAAAACTGGACAATTTGATTTTCAAGGTCAGTACGATTACGGTGATGACAAACATGTATAGTTTAATTTAAGTGGTGAAAAAAGATTGGTAAACATAAATAAATAAAAAATTGTTAATGTTGCCATTTTCCAAGACATGTAATGTTTTAAATTTTCAGAATATGGAGCTATGAGGGGACTTTACTTGCACCCAGTGATGACATTTATATTAATACCACTTTGAGGTAGATACAATATTTCGTTTTTAAACAAAATGTTTTACGTTTTTTTTTTTTATTTATTTTTTTTACACAATACAAAATAAACCATAAAACATTTCATACAAAACAAACTAGACACGATACAAACACCAAAATAGGAGAAAGGGAGGAAGGAAGGAAAAAGGGAAGAGGAAAAGGGGAGGAGAGAAATGCCACAAAGCCAGTCCTAGGATTCATAATTAGGGCTGAGCGGACCCGAATTGTAAAAGCCGGATCCATGCAGCTGCGGGCTGAGAATACCAGCCCCCAGCCGGCTTCATCATGACTGGCTATTAAAATTAGGGGGGACCGAACGTAGTTTATTTAAAATTTAAAAAAAAAAAAAAAAAAAAAAGCTGCATCACCGACACAGCCGCGCACACTTCTGACAGGAACGTGCATGTGTTTCTAGGTACATGCACGCTCAAGCTCAGAGAGCGCAGGCTGTGCCAGCTGATGTCAGACTTGTACGAGTGACAGCTCATCATCGGCACAGCTGCACACTTCTGACAGGAACGTGCATGTGTTTCTGAAAGACATGCACGTTCACCATACTGACCAACAGACACTTGCACTTCTTTCCCCGCCCACCAGCTGTCCTGCCGCCTGTGATTGGTTGCAGTCAGCTGACACACTGACACTAAAGGCTGCTTTATACCTTACAATTTCACATACGATATCGTATGCGATGTGACCCGCCCCCATCCTATGTGTGGTACGTTCAATTTGTTGACCGTGTTGCACAATTTCCCGTCACACGTACTTACCTTCCATACGACCTCGATGTGGGCGGCGAACATCCACTTCCTGGAGTGGGAGGGACGTTTGGTGTCACCACGACGTCATGTGGCAGCCGGCCAATAGAAGTGGAGGGGCGGAGATGAGTGGGACGTAAACATCCCGCCCACCTCCTTCCTTCCGCTTTGCCGGCGGGAGCCGCAGGTAAGCTGCAGTTCATCGTTCCCGGGGTGTCACACACTGTGATGTGGGCTGCCTCGGGAATATTGAACAACCTGACGTTCAATTTTTAGCAATTGAACGACGTGCATGCGATCAACGTTTTAATGTTCAATCGCACGGAGGTTTCACACGCTACAATGTAACTAACGATGCCGGATGTGCGTCACTTACGACATGACCCCGCCGACCCATCATTAGATAAATTGTAGCGTGTAAAGCCCGCTTAAGGGTGGGGGAACGTCTAGCTGCAACCAATTACAGGCACCGGTGGGCGGGCAAAACAATGAATATTGAATTGTCGGCTCCGGAAGGGAAAAGCGTGACCCGGAGGAGTTTGCTACCATGACACAGCCTCAGGTGAGTACATCGTACGCACTCCTACCCCCCTGTCCCATCCACAAACCTTTTTAAATTTTCGGATTCTGGTCCCCATAGGCTTATATGGGCACCGTAATCTAGAGCGGATCCGGATTTTTTGTTCAATCCAGCAGTGATCCGCCGGTTCCGGATTTTGGCGGATTCGATCAACCCTATTCATAATATGTTAAAGGGAAATCATAGTCAAAAACAATAGAAATAATGGTCAGGAGAGATTTAAAAAAAAAAAAAAAAAATAATAAGGGGCAAAGAGAAGTCTTCCAAATCTGGGGGGAGGGTCAAATAGTTTAGTGGACAACTCCTTAGGGTAAAGGGGTAGTGGTAGCATAAGGAGACGATGACCAAAGAGACCATTGGGCCTCCAAGGCAATGTGACGTTGAAGGTCCTGGTTTAGGGTGAGTTCATATAGCCTACAGATATTGACTATTAATCACTTCCTGGAGAGACTGAATCGCTGCTTGGTACCACAAAGCCGTAATACTTTGTCTAGCAGCAGTAAAAATAAATGAGCACGTCCATTTAATCTCTCTCGGAAGGTCTGAAATTCCAATTTTAAGGAAAGCCATAGCCGGGTCAGGAGAAAATGGAACATGTGTACATTTGGCTATTAGAGAGAAAACTTGATTTCAGAAAGAAACAACTATTGGACAAGACCACCACACGTGGTACAATATTTTAATCGCCTCTGCAAAGTTGCAGCAGACAAAAAACTAATAATGGTGTATTAATTTTTTTCTGTCATTACACCATTTACCAATCAAATTAATTTAATATTTTGATAGATCGAACGTTTTACGAACACAGCAATACCAAATAAGTGTATTCAGAATTGCTTTATTTTTAAAAGAGGAAAAGGCTTTAAAAAAAAAAAAATAAATAAATAAATATGAAGTTATTGTCTTAAATTCATTTTTAGCTGTTTTTGTAAGTCTCCTTGGAACTTAAAACTTGCGATCATCGAATCGCTTGTACTATACATAGCACTGCTATGCATAGCAAAAATCATGGTCTCTTATGTATGCCAGCTAAACTCTGCGTTTCAAAAAGAGACTATTCACTAGTCTTCTGCAGACCCCTGGTTGTCATTGCAACCCATCAGTGCCCTGTGATCAAGTCAGGGGCGTGCCAATGGGTGCATAAAATGTTGCGTCCCCCTGCTGGCTTTTATTAAAGTTCACTGTCAGAGATTGACAACAGCATTTACCATATTAAAAGCCGAAAGTGGAACTCCATTGTTAGAGGCAGATTATGGCGGAGCATTTTTTAAAAATTATTATTAATTAACCCCTTCACGACCAAAGACGTTCCCATACGTCGGCTGATCTGATCAGCTATGTGCAGCTAACAGGTGCGGGAGGATCGGAGATCCACCAGCACCTTTTAAACTTACAGTAGTTAGCTCTCACTGTCAGAGTTTGATAGCGCGATCAAGAACACTGGCGGGGGATCATACCATTCCCCGCTGCCACCGGTGGCCCCGTGATGCTGTTATGATGAAGTTCCTGTGAACGCCGGCTGAGCGCTAGCATTCGCAGATAATCAGCATTTCTGCTGTTCAGAGGGATGCTGAAGCATCGGACAGTGCAGGCTTCAAGTCCCGTAAGGGGACTAATAAAATAAAAACGTTTTTAAGAAATAAAGTTCAATTCACTCTGCTTTTGCACCATTGAAAATAAAACAAATTAAAAAACACATTTGGCATCGCTATGTTCAGAAATACCAGATCTATCAAAATTTAAAAATTAATCTGATAGGTTAAAAGTGTAACAAGTAGAAAAAAAAAACCAAAAACCTGAGCTCCAACCAGAGAACCAAAAGAGAATCACTTAACTTTCATGTTTTCTCTAATTGTTCTATTATTCCTACACGTGAAACACTGACCTGCTGGAATCATTGGAGAAAGCAAATCCACAAACACCAGCCGAGTGTCCGGTCAGCTCAAACGCTCGAGTAACTTCCCGGAAGTCTCCAGATTTACCAAAGCAGATCTCCCAAACCTTCACATCTGAAGTGAAACCACAACTTCCTACAAACCTGTGGAAACAAACATATATGAGACTGAATGGTTCATTAACACAAAAAAAAAAAAAACAAAAACCCAATATTGACTTGTTAAAAAAAATATTTAACACGATATCTGAATAAGCTAGCTGAACAGGCATCTGCTACATATAGACCCAAAAGGGACAAGTTTCTTATTCATTTGTGGAAATCCATTCGCTTTCATTCACCACAGATAGAAGCTCATTTCGCAAGTTATCTAGCAGAGGAGTCTCTCTCGCTCTCAAAATTGTGGATTCACATTGAAGGCATCAAAACTATGAATTATCACATGTGGAACGAAATATTTAACAAAAAAGTGTGAAACTGAAAATATGTCTTATATTCTAGGTTCTTTAAAGTAACCACCTTTTTGCTTTGATTACTGCTTTGCAGACTCTTGGCATTCTCTTGATGAGCTTCAAGAGGTAGTCAACGGAAATGGTCTTCCAACAGTCTTGAAGGAGTTCCCAGAAATGCTAAGCACTTGTTGGCCCTTTTGCCTTCACTCTGCGGTCCAGCTCACCCCAAACCATCTCGATTGGGTTCAGGTCTGGTGACTGGAAGCCAGGTCATCTGGCATAGCACCCCACCACTCTCCTTAGTCAAATAGCCCTTACACAGCCCTGGAGGTGGTGTGTTTGGGGTCATTGTCTTGTTGAAAAATAAAGGATGGTCCAACTAAACACAAACCGGATGGAAAAGCATGCTGTGGTAGCCATGCTAGATCAGTATGCCTTCAATTTTGAATAAATCCCCAACAGTGTCACCAGCAAAGCACCATCACACCTCCTCCATGCTTCATGGTGGCAACCAGGCATGTAGAGTCCATCCGTTCACCTTTTCTGCGTCGCACAAAGACACGGTGGTTGGATCCAAAGATCTCAAATTTGGACTCAGACCAAAGCACAGATTTCCACTGGTCTAATGTCCATTCCTTGTGTTATTTATCCCAAACAAGTCTCTTCTGCTTGTTGCCTGTCCTTCGCATTGGTTTCCTAGCAGCTCTTTTACCATGAAGGCCTGCTGCACAAAGTCTCCTCTTAACAGTTGTTCTAGAGATGTGTCTGCTGCTAGAACTCTGTGTGACAATGACCTGGTCTCTAATCTGAGCTGCTGTTAAGCTGCGATTTCTGAGGCTGGTGACTCAGATAAACGTATCCTCCGCAGCAGAGGTGACTCTTGGTCTTCCTTTCCTGGGGTGGTCCTCATGTGAGCCAGTTTCTTTGTAGCGTTTGATGGTTTTTGCCATTGCACTTAGGGACACTTTCAAAGTTTTACCAAGTTTTCGGACTGATTGACCTTCATTTCTTAAAGTAATGATGGCCACTCGTTTTTCTTTACTTAGAATTTGTAGTATGGGAAGAAAAAAGCAGATAACAGTCTATTCAGTAGGACTATCAGCTGTGTATCCACCAGACTTCTGCACAATAGAACCGATGGTCCCAACCCCATTTATAAGGCAAGAAATCTCACTAATTAAACCTGACAGGGCACACCTGTGAAGTGAAAACCATTTCCGGTGACTACCTCTTGAAGCTCATCAAGAGAATGCCAAGAGTGTGCAAATCAGTAATCAAAGCAAAAGGTGGCTACTTTGAACAACCTAGAATATAAAGACATTTTCAGTTGTTTCACAAATTTTTTGCTTTTTTGCTAAGTATTTCATTCCACATGTGTTAATTCATAGTTTTGATGCCTTCAATGTGAATCTACAGTTTTTCAGAGTCATTAAAATAAAGAAAACTCCTTGAATGAGAGGGTGTGTTGAACCTTTTGGTCTGTACTAATAAATTATATAATATATACACACACACACACAATCTGTGATTATTGTTGACGTCATCTTCCCTGACCTGTGCAACAAACTCAGATTTGCGTTACAACAGCCAGATTGACCACAGAAATCAATAGGGATGTTAAGCGATGTGCACACAATGTATTTGTGGGGGGTGAGGGGGGGTGTTTGGTGCCATTTGTCACAAAACTGCATGCATATTTTATGCCTGCAAAGTCAATCAGAATTCTGAAGTTTTGTGCACATGTTGCTTATTTTTCCCTTGTAGATTTGGTGCAGAAATTGTGCAGCATGTGAATTCCATTTTTCCACCCCTAATGCATAAAGAAAAACAAAAGCAAAAAAAAACCCCATGCAACAAAAACACGTTTTTCTGCTAGGAGATGAAGAAATTTCTGTAACCAAATGCTCAGCGTGCTCACAGAGTCTATAGGGGAGTGTTGTGTACATAATCTGCGATCTGTGCAGAATAGGGGATAGTGAATCCTATGTCATCTATATATTGACGTTGCCTGCGATAATGACGTCATTACTGAACAGTAATAACCAGGAAGTGTGGTTTTTAATTACATCCTACAAAAAAAAAAAAAAAAAAATATCATCAAAAATTAATTAAATACAAAACAATATACCGTATTGTTCGGACTATAAGACGCACCGGACTATAAGATGCACCCTGGTTTTAGGAGGAAAAAAGGAAAATAAAATTTTAACCAAAAAATGTGGTCATGACACACTGTTATGGGGCGCGGATCTGCTGACACTGTTATGGGGGTAATGTCCCCAAATTCTCTACTAAGGTGCTGCATCCTGGTAATGATCCTCCTGCCTTGTATATACAGTATATGTCCCTCATCCTGCTATATACAGTCATCCTGCCATATGGCCACATCCTGCTAAATACTGGCATATGGCTGCATCCTGCTATATAACCCATCAAGGCATATGGCCCCATCCTGCTCATAATATGCCCCCATCCTGGTCATAATATGCCCCCATCCTGGTGTATGGCCGCATCTTGTGGCACATAAAAAAAATAAATAAAATAAACGTTCATACTCACCTCACCTTACCTCACTCCCTGCAGCATCGCTCGTCCTCCCGTCTGTCTCAGCCGCAGCGCCGTTGAGTGGAGCCGTCCCCTTGCAGCATTGCGATCATCTCCTGTGTCTGTGCCGGCGGCTGCGTGTGGACACATGCGCACAGCGATTAAGTCATTGCTGTGCGCGCCGCTAGTCTCCACCCAGCCGCCACAGACACAGGAGATGATCGTGATGCAGCAGGGTAACTGGGACGGATCCACTCAGCGGCGTTGCCGCTGACACAGATGGGAGGATGAGTGATGCTGCAGGGGAACAGTGAGTACTGTACACTGATTCACTGCTCCCCGCGCTGATGATGATGTACGGGGAGCAGTGAATACAGCCGCACATGATCACTCCAGGCCGTAGTTGCCAGGGGTGATCATGCGGGCCAGCTGTTTATCCCCCGCCCATCATCCCGCCCACCTGTCAGTGCCTGCTTCAGTGCTGAGGGATGATGGGCGTGCATATTAAATGAGCGGGTCCACGTGGTCACGGCAGGCTGCTACAGCCTGCTTGTGCCCCCAATGACCCGCTCCATCGCAGCACCTACATTCCCCGCAGCCACATTCAGACCATAAGACGCACCCCCCACTTTCCCCCAACATTTGGGGGGAAAAAAAGTGCGTCTTATGGTCCGAAAAATACGGTATATTAGACATTTGAGAAGTAGAATTAAAAAGCTAGTGTTACCTCCCACAAGGTGACACACAGGCATAGGCATTTGTAACCTGATTGGTATTAATAGTTGCCAGGACTTCACCTTTCCGACTCCAAATCAAAATGGTGGTATCACTTGATGCAGTCATAACAAACTTCCCTGCAGAGAGAAACCAGAATCAGACATGTCCTAAAAAAATATAAACTACTGATCACAAAACATACAGTGCCTTGCGAAAGTATTCAGCCCCCTTGAATTTTTCAACCTTTTCCCACATTTCAGGCTTCAAACATAAAAATGTTAATGTTCTGGTGAAGAATCAATAACAAGTGGGACACAATTGTGAAGCTGAATGAAATTTATTGCTTATAAACTTTTGTAAAAAAATAAATAACTGAAAATTGGGGTGTGCAATATTATTCATCCCCTTTACTTTCAGTGCAGCAAACTCACTCCAGAAGTTCATTGAGGATCTCTGAATGATCCAATGTTGTCCTATATGACTGATAAATATAATCCCCCTGTGTGTAATCAAGTCTCCGTATAAATGCACCTGCTCTGTGATAGTCTCAGTGTTCTGTTTAAAGCACAGAGAGCATCATGAAGACCAAGGAACACAACAAGCAGGTCCATGATACTGTTGTGGAGAAGTTTAAGAGCCTGTAGGCACACTGCGTTTTTTGCCGCGTTTTTTGCTGCAGAAAATGTTCATAACTTTTCTGCAGTCCTTCCACAGCAAAACCTATGGGAGGGGGGGGGGGGGATGCTGTTTGCACACTGCGGTTTGTTTCTTTATCTACAGGTTTTTGCTGCAAAATTTCTGCAGCAAAAAGAATGAGCATGTCACTTAATTTCCGCAGGTACCTGCGGTTTTTGCCATAGAAATGGTAAAAAAAAACCCCAAAAAAAACAAACAAAAAACCACACAGGTACCAACCCACGGAAAAACCGCAAAACTGCGAGTGCGTTATTACCATGGTGTTTGCCGCGGGTGCGGTATTCTGCCAGAGGGTGCGGATTTTTCTTGAGAATTTCCCAGTGCGCACAGGGCCTAAAGCCAGATTTGGTTACAAAAAGATTTCCAAAACTTTAAACATCCGAAGGAGCACTGTGCAAGCGATCATATTGAAATGGAAAGAGTATCATACCATTGTAAATTATTATTATTATAGTGCCATCAATTCCATGGCGCTTTACATATGAAAGGGGTATACATAATAGGGACAAGTACAATAATCATAAACAGTACAAGACGAGAGAGGTCAAATCTACCAAGACCCGCCCATCCCTCAAAACGTTCATCTCAAACAAGGAGAAGACTGATCAGAGATTCAGCCAAAAGGCCCATGATCACTCTGGAAGAACTGCAGAGATCTACAGCTGAGGTGGGAGAGTCTGTCCATAGGACAAATAAAAACGTTCATTTTTCAAATTCACAAATAAATGTATCCAGGTGCTAGAATGGCCAAGTCACAGTCCAGACCTGAATCCCATCGAGAATCTGTGGAAAGAGCTGAAAACTGCTGTTCACAAACGCTCTCCATTCAACCTCACTCAGCTCCAGCTGTTTACAAAGGAAGAATGGGCAAGAATTTCAGTCTCTCGATGTGCAAAACTGATAGACACATACCCCAAGAGACTTGCAGCTGTAATCACAGCAAAAGGTGGCGCTACAAAGTATTAACTTAAAAAGGGACGAATAATATTGCACGCCCCAATTTTCAGTTATTTCTTTTTTAAAGAATTTTAAAATAAGTAATACATTTCGTTCAACTTCACAATCGGGTCCCACTTGTTGATTCTTCACCATAACATTAAAATTTTTATCTTTATGTTTGAAGCCTGAAATGTGGGAAAAGGTTAAAAAAAATTCAAGGGAGCCGAATACTTTCGCAAGGCACTGTAAAAATGGAACAGCGCCATACATTTCGTAGCGGCTGTGCCTGGTATTGCAGCTGTCAAGTGAAATCTGCGTGACTAGGCATAGCCAAATACAAGCTAAAGGCCCCGTCACACACAGAGATAAATCTTTGGCAGATCTGTGGTTGCAGTGAAATCATGGACATATTGTTCCATTTGTACAAAGCCACAAACCTGGCACTGATTGTCCACAATTTCACTGCAACCACAGATCTGCCGCAGATTTATCTCTGTGTGTGACAGGGCCTTTAGCCTCTTCTACTAGTTGATCTGTAGGTGTCAAGGTACAAAATCTTTAGGATCGGCCATTAATATCTACATAAATTAAACTTTAACCATTTCATTGCCTGACTATTTAGCCCCCTTGACAACAAAGCCTATATTTGTTTGGATTTTCACCGAGTTCTCCCACCAAGAACACTTGCGTCTGCACAAGCATAGATTGACTGCTGTGGCTTGGAAAGTAGGCATGGGATTTCTATACATGGCATCCACTGTGCTTCTACTGTACAAACCAGCGTTTTGCATGCAGGGAAAACATGCTGCATTCAAAACGCTGCTACTCCTTATCGTGGGCACATACCCTTACATTACAGGAGAAAAATGCACTGCAAAATTTGTTATGTAATTTCTTCTGAGAACACAGACCCCATATGTGGTGGAAAACCAATGTTTGGGTGCACGGCAGGCCTCAAAAGGGAAAGAGCGCCATTTTGATTGGAATAGATTGTAAATGCCATGTAACGGTTGAAGCGCTCTTTACACACCAAAACAGAAGGAATCCCCACGAGTGACCCTATTTTGGAAACTACGCCTCTCGAGAAATTAGTCTACAGGATTAGTAAGCATTTTTACCCCTCAGGCGATTCACAGAATTATATAACATTGGGATGAGTACACAAAAATTAAAAAGGTTTCCAGTAAAATGATCCTTTGTCCCCAAGTTTTTAATTTTTCAAAAGGTGTAATGGAAAAAAAACAAACAAAAAACAAAACCACATTACAATTTGTTGTGCAATTTCTCACGAGTGTGTCAATACACCATATGTGGTTCAAAGCTACTTTTGAGGCACAATACAAAGCTCTGAAAGGAAGGATCACCATATTGGACTTCAAATTTTGCTGGAATTGTTTAAGGGTGCCATGCCACAAATCGCAGAACCCTTGAGGTACCAGAACAACAAAACCTCCATAGTTGACCCCATCTTACAAACTGCACCCCTCAATGAATTCATCTAGGGCTGCTGTGAGCTTATTGACACCACAGGGGTGTCACAGAAGTCTAGACCATTGGGTGGTGAAGAAAATATAATTACATGTTTACCACAAAAATTTAGTGTTTGCCCCAGATTTTAAAAATTTGGGTAAAAATGCCACCAAAATTTGGCACACAATTTCTTCTGAACGTGACAATACCCCATAAGTCGCTGTTTAGTACTGCTTAGCTACACGGCAAGATTCAGAAGGGAAAGAGCGCTATTTGATTCTTGGGTGTACACCTTTTTGTACAATAGTTTGCGGATTTCATATAAAGAGCCCCTAAGTGACAGAAGAGCAGAGTCCTCCGTCAACTGACCCCATTTTGAAAATTTACACCCCTCTAGGAATTTACCTACAGTGTAGCGACGATTTTGACTCCATAAGGGTTTTTCCCAGAAACAAGCAGCATTGCATGTTGCCGAGTGAAAATTGCAAATTTGTCATTGTAGTGTCCGTAGATGGTAGTGCCCGTTGTAGGGTCCCATACATTTTGAGGTGGCTACAAACACAGGTGCCACAAAGGGCTATGGCAAAACACACAATCAAGGAGAGCCAAGCCCAATTATCACATCAAACCATACTATTCATAGCATGGTCCGACACCCAGTAATAGTGACCGCAGAGAACAAAACTATATCTACAGTTAATGGAACCGTCTCACCCAAGCTGTAGTTTCACCAAAAATCGAGGAGGGATTCATGGAGGGGCAGACCCAGCTGCCACACATTTCTCCAGGTTCCACAGCAGCAGTCAGTCGTTGTCACTCCCTCCCTACGCATTTCTACACAGTGTGTCCTTAGGGGATCCGGAGTATGAGGCACGATGAGACCACGTCCACATGGAATGTTAGAAAATGGTCGCCAAGGGGTTTAAATACATTTACAAAGGGTAGAGAAGGGACAGACTGGAAGAGTCACTGAAAACCAGGTGATATTGATTGGTGGCAGTAATGATGTAGAACGCCCCCAAAGCTTAATTTGCATCACTCAAACATATAGTCTATGGGCGTAACCTGGTAAAGGTAATGATCATTGGTGGTATTACAAAAATAAAACGCCCATTAGGGTCTAATTTACATTACCTAGGTGTCGATGATTCAAAAGAGCCGGCGTGTGACATCAGATGAAGTGTCACTTCCGCCCTGAGACCACTGTCAGATGAAAGCACGTCACTTCCACCCCAGTCAAAAGTGCCAGAGTGAAAGGCTCTCCCCAGGAACACAGGGCAGAGAAAATTGGTACCGTGCTGTAAGCAGGTGTCACAGCACAGCGGCCGTTAAAAGTGAACCACATGCAGACCTAATAGATCAAATGCCTATCCAACGGAGCATCAATATTAGGCTAAATACATAGATAATAAGCCCCACATGAAACAAAATTAGTATTTTTCAGCTAAACCGCAAATGTATTACAGTAAAATAGACTGCAACAATGAAATCAAACATATGACCTACATAAGCAAAGGTCAAATTTCCATGTTACAGAAAATATTGTTCACCCTCCTTTAAAGAAATAAGTGGCTTACATCACCAAAATTGAGAAAAATACCCACCCCCTGCTACAAATATATATACACACACCTACCTACCTACCTACCTACCTACCTACCTACCTACCTACCTACCTACCTACATACATACATACATACATACATACATACATACATACATAGAAATCTTTATTTTATATCAATATTTTATCTCAATATTACAGATCCGTCATCTGTAAATATAGGGTTCCGTTTACAGATGATGGACCTGAGTGGTTTTTTTGGATTTGAGTTGAAACTTTTACTAGACACATTTTATCTATAATTTTGGATCACATTTATCCTGTGCTCTAAAATGAACTACTAAATCTGCGAATGATACGTTTCAGATGACACCACAAGGAATCTATTCACTATGAGACAGCGGAGCTACTCTGGACTCTGTCTGGCCTCTGCTCAGCATTGTCTTTTTCAGAAGTGCACAAAAGTAGGATTTTTGTGTACTCACCGTAAAATCTCTCTGAGTCTTCATTGGGGGACACAGGACCATGGGTTATGCTGCTGTCACTAGGAGGCTGACACTAAGTAAACATAAAAAGTTAGCTCCTCCCTAGCAGTATACACCCCGAGCCGGAGGCGGGCTCAGATCAGTTTGGTGCACAAGCAGTAGGAGGAGTACCAGAATCACCATACATAAAACAAGTTATAACTAAAATAATGCAGCCGTGCGAACAAGAGGTCTATGAACATAAGACCGCTGAAAATAGCAGGCAAATGCAATTAAACAACCAAAAAACCAAGCAGGGTGGGTGCTGTGTCCCCCAATGAAGACTCAGAGAAAGATTTTACGGTGAGTACACAAAAATCCTACTTTCTCTATCGTTTCATTGGGGGACACAGGACCATGGGACGTCCAAAAGCAGTCCCTGGGTGGGAATACAGAAGCCCGCAGATAGGAAGAAAAACAACGACCTCCCTCGGCGGGCTTGTACTATAATTGAATGCTGTCAACCTATTACAGGTGTGCAACTGCTGCCTGCAAGACCTTTCTCCCAAAACTAGCATCTGCCGATGCTTGGGTGTGAACCTGGTAGAACCTAGTAAAGGTATGCAGGCTAGACCAGGTGGCGGCCTTGCAGACCTGGTCGGCCGACGCCTGATGCCTAATCGCCCAAGAGGCTCCCACTGCTCTGGTAGAGTGCGCCCTTACCCCCCACGGCGGAGACTTGTCCCGAATCCGATAGGCCTCAGATATGCCGGAACGGATCCATCTGGCAATTGTGGCTTTGGATGCAGATTCACCCCTCTTGGGACCAGAAGGAAGGACAAACAAACCATCCGACTTAAGGAACGGCGCGGTTCTGGAGACATAAATTCTAAGGGCGCGCACCAGGTCCAGGGTGTGCAAGGACCTCTCCAAGCTGTGAGAGGGGCCAGGACAGAAGGACGGAAGAACAATTTCTTCGTTAAGATGGAACGGGGAGACCACCCTTGGGAGAAAGGCGGGATCTGGCCGGAGAACCGCTTTGTCCTGGTGAAAAATCAAAAAGGGAGCAAGACAAGAGAGCTGCCAGCTCTGACGTCCTTCGAATAGAAGTGATGGCAACGAGGAACACCACCTTCCAAGACAGGTGAGAAAGGGAAGAATCCCGCAAGGGCTCGAAGGGGGGACCCTGAAGTGACCCTAGGACTAGATTAAGGTCCCACGGTTCTAGAGGCCGACGATACGGCGGGGCCAGGTGGGCAACTCCCTGGATGAAGGTCTTAACCTGTGGGCGAGAGGCCAGTGGCTTCTGGAACAGGATTGACAAAGCCGATACCTGGCCCTTTAGTGTGGCGAGAGAGAGACCCGCATCGAGGCCCGACTGCAAGAATGCCAACAGGGAAGGAAGGGAGAAGGCGAGAGGAGAAGAAATGCTGTGCTCTTCACACCACCTGAAGAATACCTTCCACGTGCGGTAGTATATTCTTGATGAAGATTGCTTCCTGGCTCTAATCATTGTCTGTATCACTCTTGAAGAAAAATCAGCGTGAGCTAGAACCCAGGATTCAATGGCCAGGCCGTCAAATTTAGGACCTTTGAGTTCTGATGGAAAAGAGGTCCCTGCTGTAGGAGATCTGGACGGTCTGGAAGGCGCCACGGAGCGTCTGCGAGGAGCTAAGTGAGTTCCGCGAACCATGCTCGCCTGGGCCAGTCCGGAGCCACCAGGATGACTGGTATTCCTTCTGCCTTGATCTTCTTGAGTACCCTCGGGATCAGAGGGAGCGGAGGGAAGATGTACGGGAGACTGAACTGGCTCCACGACAGGGTGAGGGCGTCGATTCCTAAAGCTAAGCGGTCGCGGCATCGCGCTACAAATTGCGGAACCTGACAGTTGAACCGGGAGGCCATTAGGTCCACATCCGGAACTCCCCATCTGTCGCAGATCTGGTTGAAGACTTCCCGGTTGAGGGACCATTCGCCGGAGGCGAGGCCTTCCCTGCTGAGGAAGTCCGCCGCCCAATTGTCCACGCCTGGGATGTGAACCGCTGAGATCAGGGAGTGATAACACTCGGCCCAGTGCAAAATCTTCCTGACTTCTCGCATCGCCAGGACACTTCTTGTGCCTCCTTGGTGGTTGATGTACGCCACCGCCGTCGCATTGTCCGACTGGATCCTGACCGGGCAACCCTGTACTAGGTGCCGAAACTGCTGCAAGGCTAGCCGGATGGCTCTTATCTCCAGAATGTTGATCGGGAGACAACTCTCCCGCGGTGTCCATCGGCCTTGCGCTGTGTGATGCCGAAACACTGCCCCCCAGCCCTGGAGACTGGCGTCGGTGGTCACTATCTTCCAGTGGAGCGGGAGGAATGACCTTCCCGACGCGAGGTTGCGTTGATTGATCCACCAACTGAGTGAGTGGCGGGTCTCCGGCGAAAGATGAAACCTGCGGTCCAGAGAAAAGGGAGATCTGTCCCACTTCTTCAACAAGGCCAGCTGGAGGGGCCGGAGGTGGAACTGTGCAAAGGGTACCGCTTCCATCGCCGCCACCATACGACCGAGGACTCGCATGCCGAACCTGATGGAAACTTGGCGCTGACGCCGGAGAGCGTGGAGGCCTCGTTGCAGGGAGGACATTTCTCCTGTGTGAGGAAAACTCGCCCTTGGGTGGTATCGAATACCATGCCTAAAAAGGTGATCCGTCGGGCCGGGGTCAGAGAGGACTTCTTCCGATTGATCAGCCACCCTAACCGTGAAAGGGTGTCGATCGTGTCCTGAACCCCAAGACGACAGTCCTCGAAAGAAGAACCTTTTATCAACATATCGTCCAAGTACGGGATGACCATAACACCCCTGGAATGTAGGACGGACATGGCAGCTGCCATGATCTTCGTAAAGACCCTGGGGGCGGATGCGAGGCCGGAAGGAAGAGCTGTGAGCTGGGAGTGATCTTCCGCTATCGCAAAGCGGAGGAACTGTTGGTGAGAGGTGGCTATAGGGACGTGAAGATAGGCGTCTTGAATATCCAGCGATGCCAGGAATTCGCCGACCTCCATGGACGCGATCACGGACTGGAGTGACTCCATTCGAAACAGCCGAGGCCTCACCGACCTGTTTAGAAGCTTTAGGTTGAGGACGGGGCGGACAGAGCCGTCCTTCTTGGGGACCACGAGAAGGTTGGAATAGAACCCCTTGAAACGTTCTGCGGGAGGGACTGGTACCACGACTCCGGCTTGGAGGAGGGAGTCTATGGAGTGAAAGAACGCGCGAGCCCGCGCGGGAGACTCGGGAGGGCGAGATAGGAAAAAACGTCTTGGTGGCTTTGACTCGAATTCTATTTTGTAGCCTGATGTGATGATCTCTCTGACCCAGGCATCGGCGGTCAGGGGGATCCACACATGCTGGAAACGAGACAGCCGCCCTCCCACGAGTCTGGTGCTGTTGCGCGCCGACCGTGAGTCACTTGGAGGAACGTCGGGGGTAACCGGAAAAGGATTTCGTGGACTGGTGGGGACGTGAACGCCAGGCGGGATTGGTCTTGAATGACGGGGTCCTCCTGTCTCTCGGAGGAGAGCGTCTTTTTCGCGGCTGGGGATTGGAGTTGAAGCTGCGAAAGGGCCGGAAATGAGCGGTGGGGCGCCAATTCTGGAAGCGCTTGGGGCGCAATTGGGGGAAGAGATGTACTCTTTCCTCCCGATGCATCGGAGATCAACTGGTCCAGCTTATCTCCGAAAAGACGTTCCCCTAGGAAGGGCAGGGAAGTCAGTGTCTTCTTAGAGGCCGCATCCGCGTTCCAGGACTGGAGCCAGAGGGCTCGACGGATGGCCACATTGTTGCTGGCGGCCTGGGCCGCGCAATTGGCAGATGCCAGGGCTGCATTGAGCAGGTACTCAGCCGCGAGGGAAATCTGCGAGGCGATGAGGACCAGGTCCGGATTGGCAGGAATGGCGCGGAGACCGCAGCGTAGCGTGTCCGCCCAGGACATCAGAGCCTTCGCAACCCAAACCGAGGCAAAGGCCGGTGAGAGGGATGTGCCCGCTGCCTTGAAGGCGGAACGGGCAAACCTGTCAATAGTACGGTCCGTGGGGTCCTTGAGAGACGTACCGTTCGTGAGTGGAAGGACTGTGTGAGAAAACAGGCGGGAGATTGGGGGTCGACCACAGGGGAGCCTGCCCAATCCTTTCGAAGACCCTCAGGAAAGGGATAATGCAAATCAATGGACTTACCGCTGGTAAATACCTTGTCTGGCTGTTGCCTGTGGCTGCGCAGTAACTCAGCGAATTCTGGATGTCCGCTGAATGCGCTCTGGGCCCGCTTCATCCACTTAAACGAGACCTGGGTGCTCTGGGAGGAGACAGGATCCACTTGTACCTTTAAGGTCTGGTTTACTGCTTCTATCAGGCTATTCACCATGCGCCGAATATCAGCCGCCTGCTCTGAGTCCAGCAGGGGTGCTGCATCGGAATAATCATCGGAGCGGTCAGAAGACTCCCTGGAGGAATGATGGTCTGGACCTGGGGATGAAGGTGAAACCTGGGAAGAGGCTGAAGACGGGACCTGGCGGGTCCGCTTCTGAGCAGCCGAGGAGGTCCCTGCGACGGGGCTCACCTGCTCCGGAGGCGATTGCGTCGGGTCTGCGGGAGTCTGGGCGAGCGACGGCAGCAGGCGCAGTGCTTGCGCGATGGTCCGAGAAGCCTCAGAGAGGGAATCTACGGACTGGGACAGGGACGCTAGCCAGTCGGGGGTGGGGGGGGGGCGGGACGCAGGGCCCTGTGGCACCTGGCGCTGTGGCGTCTGCGGTATCAGAAGCGTCGGCCGCGGAGTCCTGAGAGTCTGTAGAGCAGGCGGAGCAGAGTGGGGCGTCCTGGCCCTGGGTAAATTTGGTCTTGCAGGAGGAGCATGCAAAAAATAAGGCAAAGGGGGCCTGCTTGGGTCGGGTGGACTTAGCATTAGGCATGGTGAAACAAGTACTCTCCCTGGTGGGTGCTAGGAAGGAGACAGGAGAGGGTTAACTCGTCCCTAAACTCAGAGAACGCTACCTAGTGAGGGCTACTCCTTAGGAGCAGAGCTTACCCAGGTCCTGTGTGCTGCCCACCAGTCCAGAAGAGGGAGTCCAGGAGTGAGCTGGCCAGAAGAGTGAGAACGCCGGCGCGCTGGAGCCTCAGGGGACCAGAGACAGACTAAAATGGCGAGGGGATGCTGGAGGAGGAGCAGCATTCCGGCGCGAAAAACCTGGAGGATCCACAGCCCCCACCACAAGCCAGGAGGCAGAGCGGTGGGAGGAGACTGGGCCAGACGACCGGCGGCCAATAGCGCTGCAGCGGGGGCGTGGCTAGGACACAGAGCGACTAGGCCGAGACCGGGGCCTAAATTTTGGAGAGGGCCGGGGGAAGGTGAAGGAGAGGTCGGTCCTACCTGTTCTCGGCGGCGCCGGCCCAGCGACTGATGCGGTGCAGGCAGGGCGCACCTGCCCCTGCCTGTGCACAGTGCCCTCGACCAGGAAGACTGAGGACTCCGGGGGAGAGCGTGCTGAGGCAGGGAAGTGGACATCATGATGGGGGAAGGAGCCCCGCTGCAGGTGAAGGCAGAGTGACAGGGCCCCATCGGATTACACACGCGCTGCGGAGGTCCCATCCCTGCTGTACACCCCTGTACGCCCTTTGGGGTGATACCGCAGGGCGAATCAGGCACCCTTGCCCACACGACAACCTGCCCACACGCGCAACCCCGGGAGTGGTACCACGGGGATGGACGGGGGAGAGGGCCCGAAATCTCAAGCCCCTGCGACCCTGGGGAGTGGTACCCACAGGGCTGCGGAGGATGAGTGAAGAGAATACCTGCAGAGAAAAAGACGACAGGTATGAGAGCGATGAGCGGCACGGAAATAAAGGAAAAAAAAAAAAGCGCAAAAACACAAATGGCTGAGGGGGGCCGAGACGGCCCACATCAGCCTCCTACGACACTAAGCTAAAAACTGATCTGAGCCCGCCTCCGGCTCGGGGTGTATACTGCTAGGGAGGAGCTAACTTTTTATGTTTACTTAGTGTCAGCCTCCTAGTGACAGCAGCATAACCCATGGTCCTGTGTCCCCCAATGAAACGATAGAGAAAAGCTGTGGCCATCCACACTTTTATGCACCACTGAAAAGACGTACCCTATCGGATCATGACACAGACTGAGTACCAGGTGACTTCAACACATCAGCCTCAGAGACTCTTCAGAGATTTTTTTTATATATATATATATATATATATATATATATATAATAATAATTTTATTTTGTTAACTGAAGGGGTTAACTAGTGAAGGATTTCTAGAGGGTTGTTATTTTTAATGCAGCAGCACCAAATGTGTTTTTTTTTTTGTTTGTTTTTTCCATATATAAAATGTATTGATTGGTATACACTTTTTTTTTTATTTTTTTTTAGCTTAGTCCCAGGATGGCACATCGTCTTTCCCTGCTCTGATGGTTGATCTAATGCTCTGCAAAGCTTTTACAGGGCATTCGATCAGTGACTGGCACACAGGCAGAAGGCATGCAGGGTCCTGCTCAAGGGAGGTCCTCACAGTCCTCCGTACCGAAGTTACACCAAGGCCATTATTTGCCCCGGGGTCACCATGAAGACCTTCGGCTCAACACGGTTTGCAATCGTGTTGTGCCGATCAGAGAAGAGAGGAAGCCCCTCCTCTACAAGCAGATTGATGCCACGGTCACTATCTACAGCGACATCAGAAGGTGCTAGAACCAATCTTGGGTGTTCCACAGGGTGATACAGAGTGATACATACCTGAAACACGCTCATTTCGCCAGCTCTGCTTATGAGGCGGTGTGATCGTAGCATTCTACATGTATGGTGGTTTGTGCGAAACCACCTTCTATGGTGACGTAAATGTAAGGAAGATGTCATGAAGGGGTTAAAGTTACATTTCAGAGAACTATGAGGTGGAACTAGCTAAGCACGGGTCTTTATGTCCCTCAGTCAGTGTATTTCTTTTGGTAGTCACGGACCATGGCCAAAAGTAAAAACGTTCTGTTATGTGCATATGATACATACTGTATACATTTCAACAATAACTTCTTCGTTCCTATGGCTATAAGTTTATACTTTACAACACACCTGTTTCTGCTATTCCAATATTAATGACGGAGGCTTTATGACGTTTCGGGAAGTCTTCAGGAGCAGCAGAGAAGCCATACGCATCGTTTTTCTTGGTCATTTTAAACACTCGGATTGTATCTCCATTCGCTAAGAATACAATAAAGGCTCTTAAAAAAAAGAAGGGAAAAACATTTATTACGGCCTGTGTGTTGTGACCTATCAAAATGCTTTAAAACAGTAATCCAATCATCGGAGTGTAAATGATGCGTTATTTTAGAGCAGAACAGGATCATTAAAACGTTTGTTGTAACCGGGCATCTGGTGAACAGAGGAGAGTCATTAGAGACCTGTAACCATGATGGATGGAGGCACACACACACACAATAGCTGGTACCTGCCAAACCTAGTGAACAAAGCCGTATGCACAAAACCAACCCCACCAGGTGAAAGTGTATGGACATGTTGAAACTGATATGGCCAAGCAATAAACTGACAACATTTTCAACTTTTTGATGCAAAATGACAACTCCTAAAAAGGTTAAAAAGGAAAGATGGTCTCATGGCTGCTAAGATGTCTGCAGTGTTTAGTGGAGGAGCAGATTAAGGCCACTAGCAAATGTGCACATGCTGGAGAAATTTTCTGAACAAACCAAAAAAAAAAAAAAAAAAAAAAAAAAAAAGCACCCTGTGGCAGAAAAACGTAGCAATAACGCATGTGTTTTTGTGCCATGCATTTTTTTGTGAAATCAATGCCTGGAAGGGCTGAAAAAATGCTGGGAGAAAATAAAAAAAAAAAAAAAACAAAAAAAACAACCCACCCTAATTGACATGCTGCTTCTTTTCTGCATTGACTTTGCTATCATAAGGATAGACATGTAGATTTGGGCAACAATCTGTACAATAAACTGCACCAAATCTGAAAAAAAAAAAAAAAAACCTCAGCGTGTGTACACAGGCTTATGGTCTTTGACCTTCATACAGATCATCATTGAATAGGATATTGAAACTTTACGGAATCTAGATGAAGAAATTAAAATAACATATCGTAATAGTTGCTAAGAAAAGGCAGCAATGGTAATAGATGTGGCAGTGCCAAATGACAGTATCGTCAGCAAGAAGGAATAAGGGGAGCAGGAGAAATACCAGAAGCTCAAAGAAGAATTGGAGAGGATGTAGAAGGGGAAGGCAACAGTAACTCCAGTTTTAATAGAGGTTATTAATCGAAGTGCTCCTAAGTTGGAAGAATGGCTACAACAGATTCTAGGAACAACATCTGAACTCTGTGCAGATAGGCGCAGTGTTGGGGACAAGCAGGATCCTCCGCAGAACCCTAAGGGGCACTTTGCACACTACGACATCGCAGCTGCGATGTCGGTGGGGGTCAAATCGAAAGTGACGCACATCTGGCGTCGCAGTCGATATCGTAGTGTGTAAATCCTTTTTGATACGATTAACGAGCGCAAAAGCGTCGTTATTGTATCATCGGTGTAGGGTCCGGCATTTCCATGAATTGGGAAATACCGATGTTGTTCCTCGTTCCTGCGGCAGCACACATCGCTGTGTGTGACACCGCGGGAACGAGGAACATCTACCTGTGTCCTGCGGCTCATGCCGGCTATGCGGAAGGAAGGAGGTGGGCAGGATGTTTACATCCCGCTCATCTCCTCCCCTCCGCTTCTATTGGCCGCCTGCCGCGTGACATCGCTATGACGCCGCACGACCCGCCCCCTTAATAAGGAGGCAGTTCGCTGGCCAGAGCGACGTCGCAGGACAGGTGAGTGCATGTGAAGCTGCTGTAACGATAATGTTCGTTACGGCAGCTATCACCATGATATCGCAGCTGCGACGAGGGCGGGGACTATCGCGCACGGCATCACAGCATCGGCTTGCGATGTCGTAGTGTGCAAAGTGCCCCTTAAGCTCCCCGGCCTCTGGTATAGGACAAGAGATTGAAGGAAAAATAAATAAATAAAAAAATACAAGCACCCTATTGGAAGGGTGAGAAAATATTTTTTTCTATCATATATATTAAACTATTGAGCAGCTTCCAAAACGGAGGCAGCTGGAAAAATAGTCAGGTCACTTAGTCGTTTAACCCCTTCAGCCCCAGAGCGGTTTCAGTTTTAGTTTTTTTGCTCCCCTTCTTCCGAGAGCCGTAACTTTTATTTTTCCGCCAATCTTGCCATATGAGGGCTTGTTTTTTGCGGGACGAGTTGTACTTTTATTTTAAATTAAACCATAAGTTTTACCATATGGTGTACTGGAAAACAGCAAAAAAATTCCAAGTGTGGAAAAACTGCAAAAAATGTATGATCGTACAATAGTTTTTGGGATGTTTTATTCACCGTGTTCACTATATGGTAAAACTGATGTGTCATTGTGATGCCTGAGGTCGGTGTGAGTTTGTAGAGTTTGGAATTTTTTTGCAGCTACGCCATTTACCAATCAGATTAATTAATTTTATATTTTGATACATCGGGCATTTATGAACGCGGCGATACCAAATGTGTACCGTATATGCCGGCGTATAAGACGACTGGGCGTATAAGACGACCCCCAACTTCTGCCCTAAAAATATAGAATTTGGGATATACTGACTGTATAAGACTACCCCGCTCCCAAATGAAAAAAAGTCTGCTTTGATTGCAACATGTTAATTTTAATTCCGCGAGAGCCGTACAATATGTTTTTTAAAGGGCCATTGACAGATCAATCGCTCCAATGTTCACTTAGTACAGCAAGGAATGCTCCTCCCTGCTGTATAAAGCCAAAACTGGACTGAAACAATGGTACTACACTCTGCTACAAACAGACAAACACACACAACTCTGCTACAAACAGACAAACACACGCAACTCTGCTACATACAGACAAACACACACAACTCTGCTACATGCAGACAAACACACACAACTCTGCTACATGCAGACAAACACACACAACTCTGCTACATGCAGACAAACACACACAACTCTGCTACATGCAGACAAACACACACAACTCTGCTACATACAGACAAACACATACAACTCTGCTACATACAGACAAATACACACAACTCTGCTGCTCTGTGGGGCCTGCACCCGCGGCTCGGCGGGTACAGCACCCGCGGCATCGGCGGGGGGGGGGATTGGCAGGGCATACATCTGGGGGGTTAGAAGCAGCTCACCGGGGCCCATAATGGGCACAAGTCCCCCTGTGTTAGATATCTCCCCCATAGTGCTGCCCATGGCCCCTATATAGATCGCACAAGTCCCCCTGTGTCAGATATCGCCCCCATAGTGCTGCCCATGGCCCCTATAGATCGCACAAGTCCCCCTGTGTCAGATATGGCCCCTAGGCTGCTGCCCAAAGTAAAATAAAACCCTCTTTCCTTATCTCCTGTCTGGCTCCGTGCTTCTGTTCTTCCACTTCCTGGTTGTCAGTGCGGTCATGTGATCGGCACAGCAGCCTGAGATCTCTGCCTGTGCCTGGCTGATCACAGTGGAAGCAGGGACACAGGGAGAAACGCTGCAGGGGTAAGTAAAGCTTTTTTATTTTAGAAGGAGCAGCAGCCTGGGGGCCAAATCTAACACATGGGGGACATGTGCGATCACACTGGGACGCAGGCTCATAGAATATGCACCGCTGCTCCAGCCCCTCACTGCGTGCGATTTCAGCACCACCGGAGATGGACAGCGGCTGTGCATATTATATGAGCGGGTGCAGGAGATCAAAGGATGCAGGCCGCAGCGTTCCCCTGTGCTCCAGAGCTGCTGCCCCCACCTCCCCTGGACGCTGCAGTGTACATATATATATATATATATATATATATATATATATATATATATATATATATATATACATACACACACACACACACCCCCCCCCCCCCCGTATATCCGGCGTATAAGACGACCCCCCACTGTAGCCATTATTTTAAGGGGGTAAAAAGTCGTCTTATACGCCAGTATATACGGTATATTTTTTTAACCCTTTAATTTTCAATGGGGTGCAAGGGGGGTGATTTGAACTTAGTTTTTTTATTTTTTAAAACTTTTTTTTTTTTTTTTTACTAGTCCCCCTAGGGGGCTATATGGATCAACAATGCGATCGCTCTACCCTATCTGCTGATCACAGCTACACAGCAGATATGATCACTTTCTGATTTACTCGGCTGCGGGCCGAGTGAAACCGAAAGTGACTCATGATAGCTACAGGCGTCATCACTTGACTCTGTACTACCATGGCAACCACCGAAAGTCACGTGATCACGCACGTGACTTCTGGTGGGGGCGGCGGTAAGTGAAAATAATGGCCGCGCGCATATACATTTCGCTGCCAGACTTTGGCAGCGAGATGTAAGGGGTTAAATGTTGCGGGTGGAATGCGATTCCACTTGTAACATGTAGGCACACATGTCAGCTGTTGAAAACAGCTGATATGTGCGCGGATCGCCGCGACCTGCCCACGGCAGGGGGCGGGGATTAACCTCACACGATCCATGACGGATAGATCCGTCATTGGTCATGAAGGGGTTAAAGACTTTCAAAGCCTGATGCAAATAAAGGAAGTTATATTTAAAAAAAAAACAAAAAACAAAAAAAAAAAAAAACTGCCAATAGGCACAGCAAGTTATTTTGACTCTGTATTGCATAGGATAATTCTTTTCAGACTTTATAAAGTGCTTTTTCAGGCAGCAACCACCTGAAAAAGATATTATGTGCACATACCGTTACAGGGTTTTATCATTTTGCAGTTCAGTTGCACTTATGTAAAAATCCATGGAAATTTAATAGAAAAATTGAGGATTAGCATTACATTTTACCTGCAGTCTGGACTGAAACGGACATGTGTAGCATGGTCAAAGTCTACATTGGCTCTCATACAGTTGTGCTCTCGCTCAAGGAAGTCCTTCGTGCTCCATATCCTGACAGTTCTGTCGTCCGAGCATGAAGCTAAATATTTACCATTACTGCTAAAATCCAAACAGCTTATGTTCCCACTGTGAGCCTGGCAGAAAGAAAGAATATATACTGCAGTCATTAGCCGTAGTTAAAAGGGAGCCTGTTACTAGGTTTTCCCTGTATAAAAGTATGACCACAAGCAGTAAGCCCTTATATACAGCATGCTAGAATGCTGTATATATGTCAAAGTCAATTTGCATAATGTAAGATCTGTTATTATACTCACCTATGAGATGATCAGGTCCGATGGGCATCACTTCTTGATCCGACGCAGTTTGCCGGTTTGCTGCGTGTGAATGACGTGTTACGTCATCCGCACAATCTCTCCCATCGTGTTCCTGTACAGGGCATACTACTCTATGAAAAGGGCAGAGCAAAGTACTGTAAAGAGCATGTGCAGGAAAAGGCCAAAGAGCGCAAGCGCACTACAATACTTTGCTCTGCCCTCAGCAGGGGAGAGAGAAGTGCACATGCGCAGGAAGACACTGGATGATGTAGGACACGTCATCCACATGAAGCAGGGAAGGAGGAAGTCATTCCCAAAAAAAGCGGAGGATACAGATCAAGACCAGCGACAGCCACTTGGCTGGACCGCCCCTCAGTATAATAAAATATCATTTCACGTTATGCAGGTCAGCTTGGGAAGTATAAACAGCATTCCAGAATGCTGTATATAAGGGCTTACTGGTGGCGGTCATACTTTATAATGGGAAAACATGGTGACAGGTTCCTGCTAACAGCTGGAAAATCACATTAGGCTGGGTATGATGCATTGGTACAGCCAAGACTCAAACTCCTACATTAAAAAAAAAGCAGTTTATGATATTCATGTGACACTAAAATGTCATTAATGAAATCATATAACATTTTAGAGGCAAAGTTTGAGACTTTTTATTTTAGTCATTTGCCCAATTTGGAAATGAAGTGTGCAAAGCCACCAAAGGAGACTCCGCTTGAACAAGATTAAACTACAAAGGTGAAAAATAAAAAAAAAAAATTAAAATTGGGGCGAACCTATGTCTCTTCATTCCACCAATTACATTATACATTTGCAACAAATCAGCATCAGCAACAACTTTATACGGTGCTGTGGCATTCTGCTCCGTACATTGTTTACATCCAGCCATTAGCGTCAGTGTCAGGGGTCAGAGTCTGAAAAACCTTCTATTGGTGATCTAGTCTGAACATAGATTATATAAAACTAGTTAACAACGCCTTTAAAGCTATCACTTTCAAAAACTGTAATGGAAAAATTAAAGCTGAACTCATTATTTATTTTTTTTTTTTTAAATGATTATCAGGACCTGTTGATAATTTAGGCCTATTCCATCTAATAAAGCCAAGGTATATTACTAGCATTTATGAATGGTGAGAGTCTGAACCGTTGTGACATTGAATAAGATGAAGCACTCGTGTAGGGACATCCTCCTAATAAACTGCTGTATAAGGACCTACAGCAGAGGCTGCAGCCAACAGTTAGGCTATGTGTGCACTGAGCGTTTTGGTGCGTTTTACGGGTGCGTTTTTGGGCTCAAAACTGCATGACTTTGCTTCCCCAGCAAAGTCTATAGCCTGCTTTACACGGGACGACCGATTGTGCGATTTCACAATCGATCGTACCCACCCCCGTCGTTTGTGTGTCACGGGCAAATCGCTGCCCGTGTCGCACAAAGTCGTCAACCCCCCGTCACACGTACTTACCTGCTGAGCAACTTCGCTGTGGGCGGCGAACGTCCACTTCCTGAATGGGGAGGGACGTTTGGCGTCACAGCGACGTCACACAGCCGCCAGCCAATAGAAGCGGAGGTGCGGAGATGAGCGGGATGTAAACATACCACCCACCTCTTTCCTTCCACATTGCCGGCAGGAGCCACGGGACGCAGGTAAGCTGTGTTCATCAATCCTGTGGTGTCACACGGAGCGCCGTGTGCTGCCACGGGAACGATGAACAACCTGCTGCAGGAAAAATAAACGATATTATGAAACTGAGCGACGAGTACACGACTCACGATTTGTGAGCGATACTGCGTCGCTCAGGTTTCACACGAGACGACGTCTTGTACGATGCCGGATGTGCGTCACGAAAACCGTGACCCCGACGATGCATCGCACAATCCGTCGTCTCGTGTAAAGCACCCTTATGACTTTTCATTTTTGCTGTCCGCACACAACATTTTTTTTAGCTGTGTTTTTGAGCAAAAAGAAGGGAATTTTGTTTACTTACCGTAAATTCCTTTTCTTCTAGCTCCAATTGGGAGACCCAGACAATTGGGGTGTATAGCTTCTGCCTCCGGAGGCCACACAAAGTATTACACTAAAAGTGTAAAGCCCCTCCCCTTCTGCCTATACACCCCCCGTGCATCACAGGCTCCTCAGTTTTGGTGCAAAAGCAGGAAGGAGGAAAAGTTATAAATTGGTTTAAAGTAAATTCAATCCGAAGGAATTTCGGAGAACTGAAACCATTCAACATGAACAACATGTGTACACAAAGAACAACAGCCCGAAGGGAACAGGGGCGGGTGCTGGGTCTCCCAATTGGAGCTAGAAGAAAAGGAATTTACGGTAAGTAAACAAAATTCCCTTCTTTGTCGCTCCATTGGGAGACCCAGACAATTGGGACGTCCAAAAGCAGTCCCTGGGTGGGTAAAGTAAAACCTCGTAAGAGCCGTAAAACGGCCCCTTCCTACAGGTGGGCAACCGCCGCCTGAAGGACTCGCCTACCTAGGCTGGCATCTGCCGCAGCATAGGTATGCACCTGATAGTGTTTCGTGAAAGTGTGCAGGCTCGACCAGGTAGCTGCCTGACACACCTGCTGAGCCGTAGCCTGGTGCCGCAAAGCCCAGGACGCACCCACGGCTCTGGTAGAATGGGCCCTCAGCCCTGAGGGAACCGGAAGCCCAGAAGATCGGTAAGCTTCGAGAATTGGTTCCTTGATCCACCGAGCCAGGGTTGATTTGGAAGCCTGTGACCCTTTACGCTGGCCAGCGACAAGGACAAAGAGTGCATCCGAGCGGCGCAGGGGCGCCGTACGAGAAATGTAGAGTCCGAGTGCTCTCACCAGATCCAACAAATGCAAATCCCTTTCACATTGGTGAACTGGATGAGGACAAAAAGAGGGTAAGGAGATATCCTGATTGAGATGAAAGGGGGATACCACCTTAGGGAGAAATTCCGGAACCGGACGCAGAACCACCTTGTCCTGGTGAAACACCAGGAAAGGGGCTTTGCATGACAGCGCTGCTAGCTCAGACACTCTCCGAAGTGATGTGACTGCTACTAGGAAGACCCCTTTCTGCGAAAGGCGTGAGAGAAACATCCTTCATTGGCTCGAAAGGTGGTTTCTGAAGAGCCATCAGCACCCTGTTCAGATCCCAGGGTTCTAACGGCCGCTTGTAAGGAGGGACTATGTGACAAACCCCCTGCAGGAACGTGCGTACCTGTGGAAGTCTGGCTAGGCGCTTCTGAAAAAACACAGAGCGCTGAGACTTGTCCCTTAAGGGAGCCGAGCGACAAACCTTTTTCCAATCCGGATTGAAGGAAGGAAAGAAAAGTGGGCAAGGCAAATGGCCAGGGAGAAAAACCCTGATCAGAGCACCAAGATAAGAATATCCTCCACGTCCTGTGGTAGATCTTGGCGGACGTTGGTTTCCTAGCCTGTCTCATAGTGGCAATGACCTCTTGAGATAACCCTGAAGACGCTAGGATCCAGGACTCAATGGCCACACAGTCAGGTTGAGGGCCGCAGAATTCAGATGGAAAAACGGCCCTTGAGACAGCAAGTCTGGTCGGTCTGGTAGTGCCCACGGTTGACCCACCGTGAGATGCCACAGATCCGGGTACCACGACCTCCTCGGCCAGTCTGGAGCGACGAGGATGGCGCGGCAGCAGTCGGACCTGATCTTGCGTAACACTCTGGGCAACAGTGCCAGAGGAGGAAACACATAAGGGAGTTGAAACTGCGACCAATCCTGAACTAAGGCGTCTGCCACCAGAGCTCTGTGATCTTGAGACCGTGCCATGAATGTCGGGACCTTGTTGTTGTGCCGGGACGCCATTAGGTCGACGTCCGGCATCCCCCAGCGGCAACAGATCTCCTGAAACACGTCCGGGTGAAGGGACCATTCCCCTGCGTCCATGCCCTGGCGACTGAGAAAGTCTGCTTCCCAGTTTTCTACGCCCGGGATGTGAACTGCGGATATGGTGGAGGCTGTGGCTTCCACCCATAGCAGAATCCGCCTGACTTCCAGGGAGGCTTGCCGACTGCGTGTTCCGCCTTGGTGGTTGATGTATGCCACCGCTGTGGAGTTGTCCGACTGAATTTGGATCTGCTTGCCTTCCAGCCACGGCTGGAACGCCTTTAGGGCAAGATACACTGCCCGTATCTCCAGAACATTGATCTGAAGGGAGGACTCTGGCTGAGTCCAAGTACCCTGAGCCCTGTGGTGGAGAAAGACCGCTCCCCACCCTGACAGGCTCGCGTCCGTCGTGACCACAGCCCAGGATGGGGGCAGGAAGGATTTCCCGTTCGACAGAGAAGTGGGAAGAAGCCACCACTGAAGGGAAGCCTTGGCTGCCCGAGAAAGGGAGACGTTCCTGTCGAGGGACGTCGACTTCCTGTCCCATTTGCGGAGAATGTCCCATTGAAGTGGACGCAGATGAAACTGCGCAAAAGGAACTGCCTCCATTGCTGCTACCATCTTCCCTAGGAAGTGCATGAGGCGCCTCAAGGGGTGTGACTGGCCTTGAAGGAGAGATTGCACCCCTGTCTGTAGTGAACGCTGTTTGTCCAGCGGAAGCTTCACTATCGCTGAGAGAGTATGAAACTCCATGCCAAGATATGTCAGTGATTGGGCCGGTGTCAAATTTGACTTTGGAAAATTGATGATCCACCCGAAACTCTGGAGAGTCTCCAGAGCAATGTTCAGGCTGTGTTGGCATGCCACTTGAGAGGGTGCCTTGACAAGCAGATCGTCTAAGTAAGGGATCACCGAGTGTCCCTGAGAGTGCAGAACTGCTACTACTGTTGCCATGACCTTGGTGAAGACCCATGGGGCTGTCGCCAGGCCGAAAGGCAGTGCCACGAACTGAAGGTGTTCGTCCCCTATGGCGAAACGCAGGAAGCGCTGATGCTCTGGTGCAATCGGTACGTGGAGATAAGCATCTTTGATGTCGATTGATGCTAGGAAATCTCCTTGGGACATTGAGGCGATGACGGAGCGGAGCGATTCCATCCGGAACCGCCTGGTTTTTACGTGTTTGTTGAGCAGTTTTAGGTCCAGAACAGGACGGAAGGATCCGTCCTTTTTTGGCACCACAAACAAGTTGGAGTAAAAACCGTGACCCTGTTGCTGAAAAGGAACAGGGATCACCACTCCTGCCTTCAGAGTGCACACCGCCTGAAGAAGAGCATCGGCTCGCTCGGGGGGCGGAGATGTTCTGAAGAATCGAGTCGGAGGACGAGAGCTGAACTCTATCCTGTAACCGTGAGACAGAATGTCTCTCACCCAACGGTCTTTTACCTGTGGCAGCCAGGCGTCGCAAAAGCGGGAAAGCCTGCCACCGACCGAGGATGCGGTGTGAGGAGGCCGAAAGTCATGAGGAGGCCGCTTTGGGAGCGGTTCCTCCAGCGGTCTTTTTAGGACGTGACTTAGACCGCCATGAATCGGAGTTCCTCTGATCCTTATGAGGCCTTTTGGACGAGGAGAATTGAGACCTGCCCACGGACCGAAAGGACCGAAACCTCGATTGTACCTTCCGTTGTTGAGGTCTGTTTGGTTTGGACTGGGGTAAGGATGAGTCCTTTCCCTTGGATTGTTTAATGATTTCATCCAATCGCTCACAAAACAGGCGGTCGCCAGAAAATGGCAAACCGG